>NC_073696.1:153904212-154071712 GCF_029784165.1 Wyeomyia smithii
GCCAAAATATGTTTGCTTCAGAAAGAGGCAACATATTACGGCCATGCGTTCACCCACTTTTTCAACTTTTTCCAACATGTTAGAGTATACAAACTGTTTCTATGACATTTTGTTGATGTTTCTACAACAACGAATTGTTTCAAAAGCATACATATTTGTTACAATAGCTCCCGGACGTTGACTTGTGTATTACCACTTCCTCTTGACTTTGGGTTGACTCAGCCATGATTTTGAATATGTATGAACTAATTCCAAAATAACACTACCTAGAGCCAGTGTTTCGCCGAAAATTATAGTGTAGTATGATTCTTAGGTGTGTTATTCAATGTTGCATGCGTAGTTTTCTAATATTCATTGAATCTATCAGATAAAATGCGTAAAATGTTACCGGGTGGGCTAAAATATGTATGTGGGCCAAAATACCCCCGTTACCCTATTATATGTCAAAAGCATCGGACCTGAAACACTTTTCTTTACCCGTTTTACAAGAGCATCAAACGAAATCAACTCATTCACAGCCAATCAACTTCAATGATCCAAAAGTTCTGATCAGCTTCAATGATCCAAAAGTTCTGATCATTGATCATCAATTGCATTCAAGACATGGCCCTGTTGGTAGTCAAACTTCACATTCATGTGTTTTTCGAATGTAAGAGTGCTGTTTAATGTATTAATAAAGTTATGAATTCTCTACGTGATTCTTTCGCTTATGCCGAAATTTAAAGTCGTCTCAGACAATGTAACTGAAAAGATGAAGAATCACTTGTGGTAGTTAAGCCTAGAATAAGATGGATTGGCCTGATATCCCGTTTGAAATTAAACAAAAAATGGTCAGGTGATTAAAAGCGAATGGTCCTTAAGGTGAAACGGTATTGAAACCACAAACAGCCAATTTCGAATCACCACTTCGAATTTTTAGAAGCACAAGACTCGGAAATAGATAATGCTTTCCCTGTGAAAACGCTATTTTATGTTTGCTTCACCGCAGCAAACATGAAATAGCGTTATCACAGATGACGCATTAACTGTTTCCGAGTCTTGGGCCTTTGAAAATTCAAAATGGTGGCTGGAAGTCGGCCATTTTTGGTTTCAATACTTAATGTTGAATTTATGAAAAATTCTAACCGTGTTTCAACACATTATTAAAACGAATTTCAGTTTATATTGCATGTTGTTGATTTATACTGAAAAAATACACACCTCATTCAAAATACGAACTTTTTAACAAACACCAAAAGTTATAGATTGTTTTGAACTTAAATTAGGGTGATAATATTACTGTTTTATGAAAATACATGTGTATTTGAATGAGTTTATCGAGAGATATATGTAAAAAAAAAGAAAAAACTCCATACAATTTTCATGTAAATCGATTTCTCAAATATAAGCGCTTTGTGGGTCCATTAAATAAACTCCGATGAACTTAAAATTTTCATGGCTTATTGTAGAGGTTTAAAGGAAACTTTTTCAGCCCGGCGCTCATTAAGATCGATAGTTTCAAAAACGGCCATATAAAATATGGCCACTCTAATAAGCATGTGAATTAACTCCTAAGGATAATTTAAATAAACTTCTCAGAGTTTTCTAAGTCTACACGACCGAATAAACTCTTTGGAGGCACTGGGAGAGCATAGATAGTTTTATGGCAGCCCTTCGCATAGCTCCTAAATGACTCCTGTAGAATTGACCCGATAACTTCAAATGTAGCCATAACAAAGTTTCAGTCAAGCTGCTGTGCCATGAACTTTTTGTGAGGTTTTTAGCAAATAGTTTTACCTAAGAAACGTTGAAACTATTTGCTGAATAAAAACTGTTTCTTGGGAAGTTTAATTAATTAAAACCAACTTCTAGTTTGAAGCTGTTCAGACGGTAACTGATACGAAATTGTGTTTTATTATACGGGAAGATGGCCGATAATTGAGATACTCGGCCGAACGCTGTAAGTCCGACTTATATGATTATTATTACAGTTTATCTCCGATACTGTATTGAATCAATATTGGACATAAAAATCGAATGTTTGTTACTGTGTCAATTAGCAAAATCGGGTTTTCTATTTATTTCACTTTTTTTCTGTTAAAAGCTTTTTTTCACACACAGGTTATTTTGGTAATGAAATCCTTTGAAGTATATAAGATGACACGTATCAACATTATTGTACAAATCGGAGCGCATGTTTCAGCTTATACAAACTCATGCATCAATCCCATTTTGTATGCCTTCCTATCAGACAATTTTCGGAAAGCATTTATGAAGGTAAGTGAGTACACAATAGGGTGTTCCAAAAAAAATCGATGTTGATAAAGTCAAGGTGCTCAGCTGAAAGATAATGTTATTTATAGTATTTCTGTAGAACATTTCGACTTTCTAAAAAATTGTTTTCAGGTTTCCCAAACGTGATTTATGAAAAAATGACTTTTTTCAGCTACAAACCCACTCTTTTGCACTTTTTTCAACTCTGTTCGATTCCTAAATTTTTCCATATATTTTTTTATTTTTGTGGGATTGTTTTTGAATATTTTGCATGGTTTGGTTCAGCATCGCATTCAATTATTTGACTCACAGAGCTCATTGAACATCACAAACATCAATATGCAAATATTTGTATTTTTTGGACAGTCAAGCAGCGTTGAAAGCACTCAGTGTTCAAAAATATACATCCAAATTGTTTGGGAATGCATTCTTACATTGTCAATCAAATTTAGTTAATTTATATTGGTTTCCATGACATTGTGGCATTGGTGAGAATGAAAAGGCAGACAGGCTTGCAAAATAAGGATCTTACTCACAGTTTATTGGCCCAGAACTTTTCTGTGCAATAACAGACTGTGCAGTTGTAGTATCGCAATTATTCTAAAAAAAAAACAAAATTAATCCACTTAGAGGTGAGACCCAGCCTTTCTCATTCAAACTTATTATTTGCTAAAATAGATTCACACGAACACTTCAATTTTCAGAAAAAAATTTGATTACATTTGCTGGATTTATTTTTAATCCTAAATAACAAATTTTTGGCAGTAAACAACCATGAAACCATACCTAACATATAAAACATAACATTCAAACACATATGAACATACATTAACACTTACAAATAACATGAAATAAATATGTTTCAAATATATGACGCGAAATTTGTTTTTGATTGTAATCATTTTAAATTCGATTATTCATTGTAAAATTTTTCTTCTATTTCAAATATGACATTCTATTAAAAATTTTTGAACCACGTGTTCAATTATTATATATCATCAGTCAATTCCCAACTATTCCGTTCATTTGATACCAATATTGCTCAAATCGGTTGTGTAATTTCTAAGAAAATGAAGTTTCGTGATTTTCACATTTTGATATATTACAGACAAAGTTACAGTCCGATTACAATGAAATTCAATAGGGTTTTGTAAGGCAGCTAGACTTTTCATTTGACACTAATTTTGTGAAACCGGTTCAGCCATCTCTGAGAAACATAAATGAGATTAAACACTCTCCAGAACACGTTTCTCTTCATAACTTTTGAACCACATGTCCAACCTTTATAAAATTCAAAAGTTAAGGGTTTTAGGTAGCTCGTTCATTTAAAACCAATTTTGTTCAAATCGGTTGTGCAGTTTCTGAGATAATGAACTTTCGCGATAAAAACCTAAATTAATCCACCTAGCGGTCAGACTCAGCCTTTCACATTCAAACTTATTATAATTTGTAAAAATAAATTACTTATTATTATTTGTAAAATAAATTTACGTGAATGTTTAAATCCATATATTCACTCTTTGGGTTCTAAAATATTGATGTTGAAGTGACTCTTAATTTCGAACAATTTAATCACGAGCGATACCAGGAACGTTCAAATTGTACGATACCACATTTAAATCATGTTGAGGCCATATATATTGAACAAAGCAGGTATCGTTTTGAATAGTCTTTGAATTTCTTTTCTTTCCTAAATTTTGAATCAAATTGTTATGAAGTTTGATATTTGTAAGTTTGAGAGATGACTCGTTTGTATGACACTAGTTATGTTCAAATATGTCGTGTAATACTTGAGATAATGGACTTTTGTTGTTTTAACAATTTAATACATAACGGTTACATAACGGGCTTAAGTACGATTATAGTCAAATGAAAAGGGAACGTATAGGGCAGCCAAACTTTGGAACCACGTGTTCAATCATAATTCATCAGTTAACCCTCAACAAGCCCGTTCATCTCATATCAATATTGTTAAAATCGGTTGTGTAGTTTCTAAGATAATGAAGTTTCGTGATTTTCACATGTCGATACATTACAGACGAAGTTACAGTCCGATTACAGCAAAATTCAATAGGGTGTTAAGAGGCAGCTAGACCTTTCATTTGGACCTTTCATTTGACACTAATTTATGTAAATCGGTTCAACCATCTCTGAGAAAAGTGAGTGAGTCCAAGTAGTCTTCGGAATATGTTTCATTCATGACTGGATTTCATATTTTTAAACATAACAGGCAAAGTAATAATCCGTTTGCAAAAAAAAAAAAATCAATAGGGTCTTATGGGGCAACCAGACCTTCCATATGACATTGATTGAACACACATGACATTGATTGAACACACACAAACGAACATACACACACACGAACACACACACACACACACACGAACACACACACACACACACACACACACACACACACAAGAACACGAACACACACACACACACACAAGAACACGAACACACACACACACACACACACACACACACACACACACACACACACACACACACGAACACACGCACACACACACGAATACACACACACACATACACACACACGCACATACAGAAATTCTCAGCTCGTCGAACTAATTCGATTGATATACGAGATTCGACCCTTTGAAGCACTTTTATAACTTTGGTTTCTGCAGTGATTGCTATACCTTTCTAGGAGAAAGGCAAAGACAGAAGATAAAATATCTGTTGGATTTGTTTTCCACTTCAAATAATAAATTTTTGGTAACAAACAGCACAACTATACCGAAAATTTGAAACATAACATTTACACACATATAAATATACGTTGACACATTAAATGCAAATACCATAAAATAGATATATTTCAAAAGCATCACACGAAAAATCCAGATGACTACTCCTGGTTACCGGAATACATCCTAAGATGGCCAAATTCTGCCTAATCTGGGTATTGCGATGGTGAAGATGCCGACTTTCAGTTTCTGGTAAACAGCTTAAATAGATCAAATATCATCCATTATCTGTGAGTTCAAGCAGTCTTTGGAATATGCTTCTATTCAAAAGGTGATTTGGCGTCATCCATTAATTATGTGAGGACTTTTTTCGAAATTTTCGACCCCCCCTCCCCCATAATAAGGCTAAGTAAGATTTTGCATTACACAACTCCCCCCCCCACGAATCTTACGTAAGATTGTCTTTTTAGGGAAAAAAAATATTTTCGGAGGTAAAACATTTTTTATCACACATAACACATTCGTAGGGGATAAAACAAAACAAGTTAATACAGTTAATAATATGTTAAAGTAAACAAAATTCAAAATTAAGTAGAAGTGAAGTGAAGCACGCAAATCAGCTTTCACCAGCTTTCCCAAGGTTCAACTGTTAAGATCGCAACAATAAATAATTCAACTAATTTTATTTATTTTAGTTTTGTAAACTTTTTTTCAGTTGTTTTTTAAATTTTTCAATCTTACGTAAGATTCTCTTGATTCCCCGTCTCCCCCTTCGTAAGCAATCGTGAGAAATTTGGATTCAAACTGGTGTCTGAGGTCAATTTTTAGCTCCTTGCATCATTCTGGATCCGGTGATACTCATATTAGGTGGTATTTGGTTACTTCAGGCTATTTTTCAGAAACCGTATTTCGCCATCTTGGATTTTAAAATGGCTCGCTGTTCGCGAGTTCATTGTTTCTGATGAGAAACTATTTGGCCTGGAGTGTGACTGGTTACACAAAATAATCGAATGTGGGCAGCAGCAAGAGACAACATTTCAGAGTTCTAAAGGAGTGTTCCTCGATTGCAGAGTACAGCTTCAGCGATGGTCTCGGGAGCAATTTGCAAGCGAGTAAACTTCCTCTGATTTTCATTTACAAAGACGCCGAATTTAATTCTGTTTATTATAAAACGGTGGTTTTGGAAAAAAAAGTTACCCCGTGTCTTCGAAAACTCTTCAGAGCTAATTACTACAGGTATACCTCGATTTTATGCACATTCTCGTTTTTGAAATGTGCGTAAAATCGAATCGTGCATAAAATCGAATCAAAATTTTTAATTTTTTTTATAGCCCAAAATTAACTTCCGTGATCGGAAATGTGCAAGAAAACATGTAGGGGTTATCCAATTAGTATGTAACGTTCGAAAGGGGGATTGGAAAGCTTGACAACTCATAGAAACAATATTAAGGGTCCAAAAAAGAGAGTGACATAGGAGCGGGGTCGAAGAAGGTAATTATTTGCGTTACGTAAATGATAGACGTTCTCTAATGTGCCGTGGGAAACTCACCCAGAACATATGCAAAATGCTTTGAAGGAACTACTTAAAACAATGAAATGGGCGTGTGTGTATGTGAGTATATATGTGTATATGTGTTCGCGTGTGTGCGTGTGTATGTGTTTGTATGTGCCTATATGTGTGTGGATGTGCGTATATGTGTGTGGATGTGCGTATATGTGTGTAAATTTGTGTATGTATGTGCGTATATGTGTGCGCGTATATTTGTGCGTGTATATGTGAGTGTGCGCGTGCGCGTGTGTGTATGTGTGTGTCTGTATGAGTGTTTGTTTGTGTGTGTGTGTGTGTGTGGGAGAGTATATGTGTAACTCACACATTTATTTTTACCCACATACTAATGCTAAGGAGGCATTGAAAACAGCTCCCCTATCTTGTAACAGTACACGTTTTATATAAAAGTTTTAGTAAATTACTCCAAAAGAGATTGTGTGTGTATGACGTCAAATATTTTACGCATTAGACACGTATACAACCCTAAAAAAGTTCGCTAGAGGTCTTTTTGTTACTGTCTCCCGGTTTTCGGCAGATTTCCCAGTCTATATGGACGGCCCCTTATTAGTGAACAATGTCTTATATATACAACCCTTCATTACGTACAATTTAATGAAGAAAACATACGAATTTAAAATGTGTTTGAAGGAAGTGTGCGTAAAATCGAGGTAAAATGTGCGTAAAATCGATGTACGTAAAATCGAGGGTGCGTATAATCGAGGGTGTGTATAATCGAGGTATAACTGTATATGTTCTAGCAAGACGGTGCATCAGCGCATTCTGCGAACTTGACTCAAGGTTGGTATAGGGACAATTCGAGGGACTTTTTGAATAGAAATAAATTGCCGTTAAGTTCACCTGATCTCAACTCAATAAACTTTTTTTTACAAAATGTCCAACTTGTAAAGCGGTTAAAGCGGTTATCCAGAAAATCTGGGAATCCGTGCCGCCTGTGACAGCTTCGAAAAGCGTTTGAAGTTAGTTAAGCTAACTAAGGGAGGGGTTTTCAAAATATATTAAAAATAGCATTGTTCGTTCCAAAAATCTGCAAAAAACAAAACTAAGCCTGTTTGTCCCATCAATGATTTTCCTCGCATATTCAACCCACTTGACATTTTCTAATCAAATTCGTCCCACTAAAAACTCGTTTGTTTGATCTGGAACATGGGACAAATATGCGTAGAACGGGTTATCATTATGGAATTTCGAAATGGTATCTGGTAAACACCGGTAGGTTCGGATGATTGAAAGCAAAATCCTACGAATTGAGACCTCAACACGACTATGCACAATATAAGCTCAAAATTTTTGAATCCACTTCAACCAGGAGGAACAGTTGATTTGAGACAAGCAAATCAAACTACAAACGTAATTTCACGCACAACACTGGTTTAAGACGCGAGTAGCTTGTAGAATAAACCTTTACATTCCTTTGCAGCTCTTAGATATTTCGTTCGTAACTATTCTGCACTGTTCACTTCGATGAAAAATTTGAAAACATTGCCTGGCATGAAACTTCTATGATGGAAAAGTTAACAAAAATGCCTTACAAACCGAACTGTCCAAATATTCTGTAAATGAGAAGCAAGCTTTCTAAAGTATGTTGCAATACAACAATAGTTAATTTATACATTTAAAGCTAAAAAAGTGACTTTAATGACCATTTTATGGTAAAATAGTGACTTTAGTGACTTTTTAGCGTAAATAGTGACTTTTTAGTGACTAGGCTCAAAATAGTGACAAAGTCACTAAAAAGTGACTCGCTACTAGCCCTGCATGATGGTTTTACACCCCTCCATCTTATACAAGGGAGGGGTCCCATACAAGTTGAAACTCAAATTTCGCTCAGCTCGAGAACCAATCAAGCAAATATAACCAAATTTGGTAAGTGAATGTTTTTAGGTGTAACAAACATGTCCATAATGTTTCGACACCCTTCCTTCTTCTAGCATTTCTCCGAATACCATTCCGAAATCCAAGATGGCGACTTCCGGTTTCCGAAAAACAGCGGCAAATGACCAAATACCACCAAACATGCGAATTTCCGGAATAGTTATAATTCACTGAAGCCACAAATCGACCTCAGACAACATTTCAAATGGTAAGATGGCGACTGTCGGTGTCTGGAAAACAACCGAAAATACCCAAATAACACCCAATGTGGGTGTTTCTTAAACCAGAACGACGCACAGTGGCCAGAAATTGTCTCCAAATGCCATTTTGAAATCCCAGATGGCGACTTCCGGTTTCCGAAAAACAGCGGCATATGACCAGATACCACCCAATATGGGTATTTCCGGAATTGTTATGTTGCACTGAAGCCACAAATCGACCTCAGATAACATTTTGAATTGTAAGATGGAGACTTCCGGTGTCTGAAAAACAGCCGAAAATGACAAATACCACCCAATATGAGTGTTTCTTTAACCAGATTGACACACGGAGGCCAGAAATTGTTCCCTAATGCCATTTTAAAATCCATGATGGCGACTTCCGGTTTCTGAAAAACATTCCCAATATGGGTATTTCCGGAATTGTTATGATGCACTGAAGCCACAAATCGACCTCAGACAACATTTTAAACTGTAAGATGGCGACTACCGGAGTCTGGAAAACAACCGACCAAATACCACCCAATTTGAGCGTTTCTTTAACCAGATTGACGCACGGAGGCCAGAAATTTTTCCCAAATGCCATTTTAAAATCCAAGATGGCGACTTCCAGTTGCTGAAAAACAGCGGCAAATGACCAAATACCACCCAATATGGGTATTTCCGGAATTGTTATGATGCACTGAAGCCACAAATCGAACTCAGACAACATTATGAATTGTAAGATGGAGACTTCCGGTGTCTGGAAAACGGCCGAAAATGACCAAATACCACCCCATCTGAGGGTTTCTTCAACCAGATTGACGTTCAGAGGCCAAAAATTGTCTCCTAATGTCATTTCATTTTGAAATTCAAGATGGCGACTTCCGGTTTCTTGAAAACAGCGGCAAATGACCAAATACCACCCAATATGGGTATTTTCGGGATTGTTATGATGCACTGAAGCCATAAATCGACCTCAGACAACATTTTGAATTGTAAGATGGCGACTTCCGGTGTCTGGAAAACAGCCAAAAATGACCAAATACCACCCAATATTAGTGTTTCTTCAACCAGATTGACGCTCAGAGGCCAGAAATTGTTTCCAAATGCTATTTTGAAATCCAAGATGGCGACTTTCGGTTTCTGAATGACAGAGGCAAACTGCCAAATACCACCCAATATGGGTATTTCCGGAATTGTTATGATGCACTGAAGCCACAAATTGACCTATCGACCTCAGACAACATTTTGAATTGTAAGATGGCGACCACCGGTGTCCGGAAAACAGCCTAAAGTGACCAAATACCACCCAATATGAGTATCCTTGGAAACAGAATGATGCAAGAAGCTAAAAATTGACCTCAGACACAATTATGAATTGTAAGATGTCAACTTAAAAACGGCCAAAACTGGCCGATTTCCATTCAATATAAGTATCTTCGGAACCAGAATGATACACAGGAGCTAGAATCGACCACAGACACCATTTTGAATTCGAAGATGGTGACATCTGGTTTTTGAAAAACAGCCGGAAATGACCAAATAACCCAATATGGGGTTTCTCAAACCAGAATGACGATCAAGGCAGGGCTAGTAGCGAGTCACTTTTTAGTGACTTTGTCACTATTTTGAGCCTAGTCACTAAAAAGTCACTATTTACGCTAAAAAGTCACTAGAGTAACTATTTTACGACAAAATGGTCACTAAAGTCACTTTTTTAGCTTTAAATGTATAAATTAACTATTGTTGTATTGCAACATACTTTAGAAAGCTTGCTTCTCATTAACAGAATATTTGGACAGTTCGGTTTGTAAGGCATTTTTGTGAACGCTACCTGGAGCAAATTTTGGAAATGCTCAACTCTCGGCACAGCTCTATAAAATTTACCGTAGAGCAAGAGGAGAATGGAAAGCTAGCGTTTCTGGACCTATTAATAACCAGAAAGGAGGATAGAACATTGAAATTCTGTATCTACCGTAAACCGACATCAACCGATCGCTATATAACACCGGATTTGAACCACTTTGGTGGTCAAAATCAAGCGGCCTTCCATTCAATGGCATATCGCCTGTATAATATACCGATGGAAGGCGCAGAGTTTGCCGAAGAAAAAGAGCGTATTTAAAAAGCGGCCGAAGTAAATGGCTACGAAGAAGGACTCGTGAATAAAATCCTCCAAAAACACCGACGCAAACGACATAGACAAATGTCAACAACTCTGCAACCGGAACGAGAAGAAATGAAGAGAGTCAGTCAACCGTTCTACCGCAAAGTTACCAACCCGATCAAAGCAACACTGATACGGCAAGGACTTCAGGATGTACATAAAAGTGACAACATATTACATGATTTACTGTACAATTTGAAGACAAGGTTCCTCCAGATGAGAATTCAGGTGTTTACAGGATCCCTTGCTAAAAATGCCCTTCAGTGTACATTGGACAAACTTTCCGTAAGGTTAAAGTGCGCTTGAAAGAACACAAAGCTGCCGTTGAGAACGGAAAACTCGAACGGAAACTAGTGAATCAAGTGTAGCTGCCCATGCAATGAGTTGCGACCACGTGATCGATTGGAAGGAGCGAAACTAATAAAAAACGTTAGAAAAGCATCTCAACTGAATGCATGGGAGTCGAACTTCATTAGCAATTCAGAGGAACGTTTAATGAATGAAGACGACCCCCTGTTAGATCCTGCTTATTCGAACTGACGAAACTGAGAGTGCAGTAAATCCCTTCTCTCTACGAACGCCCACAGCGTACGGAGTTGGAAAAACAACTAGTCTAGACAAAGTCCCGAAGATGGGCGGTAGCAGCCCGGAACCGGTCGACTAAAAAGTAAATTTTAATGCGTTTTTATATTGTAAGTGTTGTTTGTCTGGTCTCGCGTCGCGTCGCGTAATTAAATTAAATTAAATTAGAAAGTCGCGTAATGTAAACCCTATAACTTTGGGTTACTTTGACATTGGTGATCGCACTCAGTTGATCGCTGATGCAAGCCCAGTTGGTCTTGGGGCAGTCCTTAATCAAATTAACAACCAAGGTCCAATAATTATCTAATACGCCAGCCGAAGTTTGACAGACGTTGAAAAGCGGTACGCTCAAATAGAAAAAGAAGCCCTTGCATTAGTCTGGGCGGTTGAACGGATTCATTTCTATTTGTATGGCCGTCCATTTGAGTTGATCACAGACCATAAATCACTAGAAACAATCTTCAGACCACGAAATCGAAAACCTGTGCGAGGATCGAGAGATGAGTGATCCGGTTGCAGGCGTAAGTAAAAGTTATTAATTGGCCTGGCAAATCCAATATAGCTGACTCCCTATCACGGTTAGCGGTTACAACTAAGTTGAACGGTAAAACTTTAGATGAATATACGGAACATTACATACATTGGGTAGCTTTAAATGCTGTACCAGTTGCTTTGAAAATGACCGATATTGATCGAGAGTCGGGAACGGACAGCTCAATCAAAGCTGTCAGGATTGCTTTGCAACAGGGCGTATGGAGTAACGATGCCACTCCCTTCAAAGTGTTTGAGACTGAGCTATGCTTCGCTGGAAAAATATTATTGCGGGGAACAAGAATGGTTATGCCACAGAGCATGAGAAGGCAAACACTTGACTTGGCGCATGAGGGTCATCCGGGCATCTCATTGATGAAGCAACGACTTCGAGCAAAGGTATGGTGGCCAAAACTAGACACACAAGTTGAAGCATACGTCGAGGATGTATACTCGTAGCGGCCCCTGCTGCTCCTAAACCGATAAAGCATGGAGAGCTTCCATCTGCACCTTGGCATCACTTGGCATCACTTGGCAATTGAATATCTGGGTCCACTACCATCGGGGCATTATTTATTAGTGGTGGTGGATTACTTCAGCCGTTATATTGAGGTTGAGGTTATGAAAAAAAAAACAAATTCTGCTGAGACTATCAAGCGGTTGGACCCGATATTTGAGCCGTTGAGAGCAAAATTGGTACGTGTGCCATTAAATGAATTTTTCAGTAGACGCGATAAACGAAAACACTTAAATAGTATTTTATTTTCAACAATTTTTCCCAACATAACTGCACTAAATCATTGCTAGAAAGGTTTCAAAAGACGGCACATGAAAGCATAACGTGTTCTGGTTGAAAAACTTACACAAACTTTTGTTCTATGGGAAAAATAATGACAACCAGAAAATTTTGAGAACAAAAGTGGTACATGTCCAGTCTAAGCATGAAGGATGCATTATAGCTCGCTAATCTCAAAACATAGAACATTCATGTCTTCAGCAGAGTTGTTTGAGTGATTGAGTACTATAGAATGATGATCTGTTTGTTAAGGAATTCTGTCACTTTGTGGCGCTAGTGTATATGTAACAGAAGACATTTTAAATAACCTAGATCGACTGGGGCCAATTCAAAGGAAAATACCCTGGTATCTTTAGAATTGCTATTTGGTCGACAATAACTACACGATGGACCCAGGTTCAACTTTCGGTAGACCACCGGTTGCCCTCCAGATCCAGAAATACCGTAGAAGAGGAAAACTGAAAAAATTTTTGGCTATAACTCTGGTATAAGTTGTCAGATCTCGGCTTTTCTTTGATATTATGGTATATTTTTGCATGTGATAGTTTCAAGAAAAAAAACACGGAAAATACTAGGACCTGTTCATTAAAGCAGACAGTGTATGTAGTTATAGGAGCGACAAAAGAGAGAACTGAAAATATGATACAGCCTTGTAAAAATATACACCGTATCCAGATGGGACTAGGACCTGTTTTTTGAAATTAATCTCGTTTACGGTAACTCCGGATCTTTCGAAGGGCTATCTGATGTAAATTTGAGTAACATTCTGTCATGAGATTATTTATTTTCGTCTGGGAGTGGTTTAGAAAAAAGTGGGACAGTTCTTAAAAATTAATCTCTTTTATGGTAGTACCGGTGGTTCACGTGTGGCCATCTTGGAGCATATTTCGTTAAAAGATCATTTTCCTTCTAGAATCGGTGTCAAAAAAAAACAGGAAACTTTAGGATCACTTTAGAAAATTGACCTCAATTACGGTATTTCTGGATCTTCCGGAAGGCTATCGGTGGCCTGCCTAAAGCCAAACCTGGGTCCAGTGTGTAAATATATATCTTTATCAAAGACCTCAGAGAGCTATCTTCTAAACTGGCCACAGCATACGAGTTGATACTGAAATAGATAAAACTCTTTCTGTTACAAAATAGTCACGGGTACACATGCGCCACGTAGTAAGAAAATTCCAAAACAGATAGATCTTCATCTGAAAGTACTCAATCACTTGACCAACTTTGCTGAAGACATGATTGTTTTATATCCTAAGATCTTCGATTTACAATTCATCTAATATGCACGGACTGGACATGTTCCACTTTTGCTCTCAACGAAATGGTGATTATGTTAATTACCAAAAATTGATCTGGCTATAACTTTGGTTTAGGGTATCAGATATCGGTTTTTCTTGGATATTCTAGTACGTTATTGCATTCTGCATCAATTTATGCAAAAAACCCAAAAAGTGTAAAAATGGCACATATACCACTTTTGCTCTCAACGGCTCATTTGCTCGTTTTGGTAACCCATTTTCCATCGCAGCGGACAATGGTCGACAATTTATAAGCGAGGAGTTTAAGGACTATTGTGTTTCGAAGGACATCAAGCCAATCTATACAACTCCATATTGGCAACGACAAAACCGTGAAGTGGAGCGACAAAATTGATCCATTCTGAAGAGGCTTACGATCAGTCAGGCAACCAATGCTGATTGGGAAGTGGAACTGATATTTACTGATGTATCGTTCCACCCCCCACTCAACAACTGAAAAAACGCCATCGAAAATGCTCCTTGGTTACAATATCCGTGATAAGATTCCATCGATCCATCAACCGAAGGATATTGATGAGGAAGTTGTTGATAGAGCAAGGAGAAAAAAGGTAAGGGGAAAACATATGCCGATGAACGACGTAATGCTAGACCGAATCATATTGCTGAAGGAGGTACAGTATTGTTGGAAAGGATGACGAAGGCCAACAAGTTGTCATCGAATTTCGATCCTGAGGTATTAAGAGTAATCAAAAGAAAAGGGCGGAGATGTCGTAGTTGTCTCAGAAGAGTTGAATATCGCAGGCACGTTTTTTATTTACAGCGCATCAACATCGATACTGAAACCTCAACTATTGAACCGGATACGAACCAGTCATCATCATCATCAGGACCAACCCCATCATCGCATACATCTAAAACATCGAGTCCCAGCAGTGAAAAACGGACAAGTGAATCTACAACAATCTCTGAGTAAAGAACGAAGCGGACAACATGCCAGCCAAGGTATTTGCAGGATTATATTCACCATACTTAATTGCTATCGTATACTCATATTATAGTAATCTAATCTATTAAATAAAAATATGCTGGTATCTGTAAAAAGGCGTTTCACTTAAAATAGAATCAACGGATTTGAATGATTCTTTTTGTGTTTGTTTTGTCTTGATCTCCGACGAGTTAATAAGCCATAAGAAAACAATAATCAACTGATAAAGTTAGAAAAAATTAAAATATATTTTCGTCTTTTCCCGGCTTTTACTCCACGAACAACGTCATTAGATTACTAAGATTGCAGGCTATGAGCGGTAGACAAGCAGTTGTAGCGTCGTTTTCGAGGCGTCGTTGTTAAGTAAACAAGCACCTGTTAATTATTATCATATAATGCGAAATTCGTTTTCGCTGCCTACTACACATTTTACAGTGGTACAAAAGAGGTGTAGCTCGAAAGCCAAAAACGAATAAATTTAGTGCAAAAAGCTATAGCGTGGTAAACAAACAAACTTAACATGCATGTGAATGCTCTCAACGTAGTTTTGATTTTATTTAAAGGCATATGCTTGATAATGTAAATCGATTTCCTGGCTTATTTGAGCAAAGTTGCAAATAATCATCTAATGCATCAGTTTAATGAAAAGATAGAACAAGAATAACACTAGATATGCGATGATTTAACTTTCCATTGCTCGGATCTAATGAATCTGTTCAATTTTCTCTAAAATGCACACTGACTTAGATCATATTTGCTCATGCTGCAATGATTTTGTTAGCCGGTAAAATGAACGAGTAATTTTTGCCACTCAAAAAACATTGATTTCTGTTTATGTTTCGTTAAATATAGTTCATTCCTACAAATCTCTGGATTTACAATTATTGTTGAATTTCGAATTGAAAACTATAACGTTATGGAGTTTCAATTGCACTTTGCTGTGGCAGCAGATCTGCTTCAAAAAACAGATGAAGTATTAATGTGACTGAAGCGAAAATTTCGAAGTTCCGAGTATCGAGATTTTACTTACCAATTTATTATTTAATTTCAAACGTCTGTATGTACCTTCGCGCCTCGCAGTTGCGTGATATTCGATAATGCCCAAAGCCCTGATAACACAGTGCAACGAAAATTGGCGTTTTTTCTGCCTTGACTTCAATATATATTTTTTGTGTATTTTGATGCAAAACCAAATATCCCCGAGTTTGAACATATTTTAACTTAAGGGGCAACAACAGCGCCATTTTGAATTTTTACGAAATCGAGAAATTTTGTGGTTTTTTCGACGCCATTTTGTTTTAAGACCAAATATCGAAATTCCATGAGTTTGTCCACATATTAGCATCTTCTTACCCGTCTTTTAAAAAAACAGATCTCAAATCGGACAAAAACTGAGCTCAAAACGGTGATTCTACGAAACCGGATTTGGCATGGTTTTAGTATATTTCACAGAGCACAATAATATCGAGTATGTATGAGCATTAATGGTAATGCGTTAATATCTAAAATTGGTAGTCAAATTATATCTTATATTTAGTAAAAAAGTCTCAAAAATCGATTGGCAGGTGTCTGATCTACGTAAAATGTCAGTAACATGTTCATTTGAAAATAATTTTGTTCAAATCGGTTGCGTAATTTCTGAGATATTGCCGCTTCGTGATTTTTACATAACCTCTAAACTAGAAATCCGATTACAACAAAATTCAATAGGGTCTTATGGGGCAAATAGACCTTTCATTTTCAATTAATTTCATTGAAATCGGTCCAGCCATCTCTGAGAAAATCGAGTGAGATTGGGAGAGCGTTACACACACATACAGAAAATGCTCAGCTCGTCGAATTAAGTTGAGTGATATACGACATTCGGCCCTTTGGAACACTTTTATACCTTAAGTTTTTTCAGTGATTGCTATACTTTTCTAGGAGAAAGGCAAAAATAAAACCCGAAAAATGGTTGGCAATAAGGTACACCAAAGTCGCTTTTTACGCGCGGGATACGTGCCGCGTAAAAAAAACCGCGTAAATTCCGGAATCCGCGTAAAAAAAACCGCGTAAATTCCGGAATCCGCGTAAAAAAACCGCGTAAATTCCAGAATCCGCGTAAAAAAAACCGCGTAAATTCCGGAATCCGCGTAAAAAAAACATTGTTAATTTCGCATTCCGAGTGAAGGGGAACCGAAATCCGGGCAAAAAAAAATACCGCGTAAATTTCGGAATCCTCGTAAAAAAAACCGCGTAAATTCCGGAATCCTCGTAACTGATTTTATGTTGCTCCTTATTGCTTTCATTCCATATCAAAACAATAGTTATAGTTAAAATTTTTCTTATAATAATAGTTTTAGTTCTAGTTATAGTTACGACAGATAAAAGTAATTGAACTTGAGATTCTGAGAGGTTTTCTGTGAGTTTCAGTGAGTTACGATTTTTTGTTGCCTTTGATCAGAGAAGTTTGAAACAAGTACGAAAATAAAAGCCTTAATTTTTTGCCTTTCTCCTAGAAAGGTATAGCAATCACTTGCAAAACCGAAAGTAAAGCTGAGCATTTTCTGTATGTGTGTGTGTGTGTGTGTGTGTGTGTGTGTGTGTATGTATGTATATATGTGTGTGTATGTGCAGATTTTTATTCTCACTCACTTTTCTCAGAGATGACTGGAACGATTTTCATGAAATCAATTGCAAATGAAAGGTCTAGTTGTCCCATAAGACCCTGTTAAATTTTATTGTGACCGGATTATTAGTTTAGAGGTTATGTATCAAAATGTAAAAATCATGAAACATCATCATCTCAAAAACTACACAACCGATTTAAACTAAATTGGTTATAAATGAACGGGCTACTAGACTCTTAACTTTTGAAATTTTATAAAGATTGAACTTGTGGTTAAAAAGTTATGAAAAGAAACGTGTTTTGAAGACTGTTTAATCTCACTCGTGTTTCTCAGAGATGGCTGAACCGATTCTCATAAAATCAGTGTCAAATGGAAGGTCTAGTTGTCCCATAAGACCCTATTGATTTGTTTTGCAATCGGACTATTACTTTGCCTGTTATGCTTAAAAATGTGAAATCCAGCTATGAAAAGGAACATATTCCGAAGACTACTTGGACTAACTCACTTTTCTCAGAGATGGCTGACCCGATTTCCAAAAAAATTGGTGTAAAATCAAAAGTCTAGCTGCCTCATAATACCCTATTGAATTTTACTGTAATCGGACTGTAACTTCGTTTGTAATGTACCGAAATGTGAAAATCACGAAACATCATTATCTCAGAAACTACATAACCGATTTGATTAATATTATCATCAGATGAGCGGGCTAGTTAAGGGTTAACTGATGAATTATGATTGAACACGTGGTTTCAAATTTTGGCTATACGTTCCATTTCATTTGATTATAATCAAACTTAAGCAACCGTTATGTATTAAATTGTTTATAAAACAACGAAAGTCTATTATTCCAAAGATTACATGACTTATTTGAACATAACTAGTGCCATACGAACGAGTCATCTCGGAAACTTGCAAAAAACAAACTTCATAACAATTTGATATGTGGCTCAAAAGTTATGGAAAGAAAAGAAATTCAAAGACTATTGAAAGCTTTACCTGGTTTGATCGATATATGTGGCCTCAACATAATTTAAATGTGGTATCGCACTATTTGAACTTTCCAAATTCATTGATTCCTTGCGATGTGTTTAAAATCTGCAAATGCACGACGAATCGGCTATAGGATATGATCAAAGTCAAATAACAAATCGTTTAAAATGATTGGTTTTTTCGAAATGACAACATTCTCGGCTTTTGGCTTCTGTACATCGCCTTAATTCTGAATATATTCATATTGGGTGGTATTCGGTCATTTTCAGCAGATTTTCTGGCATCAATCTAACACCAGAAATACCCATATTGGGAGGTATTTAGTTATTTTGGTTGTTTTCCAGAAACTAAAAGTGGTCGTCTTTAAATTCAAAATGGTGTCCAGAGTCAATGTTTGGTTTCTATGCATCATCTCGATTACGGAAATATCCATATTGAGTATTGTTCGGTCATTTTCGACTGTTTCCTAGAAGTTGCCATTAAGCGAATCAAAATTGTGCCTGAGGTCAATTGTTAGCTCATTGCATCATTCTGGTTCCAGAGATACTCATATTGGATGGTATTTGGTTATTTTAGGATGTTTTTCATAAACCGGAAGTCGCCATTTTGGATTTCAAAATGGTATTTAAGATAATTTCTGGCCTCTGAGCGTCATTCTGGTTGAAGAAACACCCATATTGGGTGTTATTCGATAATTTTCGGCTGTTTCTCAGGAACCGGAAGTCGCCAACCTAAAATCCAAAATGGGGTCTGTGGTCGATTTCAGCTGCTGTGTATCATTCTAGATCCGGAGATATTCATGTTAGACGGAAATCGGCCATTTTTGGCTGTTTCCCAGAAACCAGAAGTTGCCATCCTACATTTCATGATGATGACTGAGTTCAATTTTTAGCTACTTGCAACATTCTGGCTCCAGAGATACTCATATTGGGTGTTATTTGGTCACTTAGGGCTGTTTTTCAGACACCGAAAGTCATCATTTTGGACCTTAAAATTGCCTGTGAAATCAATTTCTGTCATCTGGGCGTAATTCTGGTTCCGAAAACATTCATTTTGAATGGTATTTGGTCATTTCCGGCTGTTTGCCAGACACCGGAAGTCACCAACTTGAAATTCAGGTTTGTGTCTGTGATCAATTTTTAGCTTCTGTGCATTTTTCTGGTTCCGGGGATAGTTATATTTAATGGGAGTCGTCTATTTTTGGCTGTTTTCCAGAAACCAGAAGTTGCCATCTTACAATTCGAAATGTTGTCTGAAGTCGATTTGTGGCTCCAGTGCATCATTACGGTTCCGGAAATACCCATATTGGGTGGTATTTGATCGTTTGCCGCTGTTTTTCCGAACCGAAAGTCGCCATTTTGGATTTCATAATGGCATTTGAAGACAATTTCGATCGATTTTTGCTCCTGTGTAGCATTCTAGATCCGGATATTATTATATTGGGTGGAAATCGGCCATTTCCGGCTGTTTTCCAGAAACCGGAAGTTGTCATCTTACAATCCAAAATGTTGTCTGAGGTCGATTATGGAACAAATTTGTTACCACTAAAACCATTCACCTGCCAAATATGGTTCCATTTAGTTGGTTAGCTCTAAAGATGTGCAGAAATTTGTGTATCAATTGTATGAAACCCCTCCCTTCCAGAAGAGGGAGGGGTGTCAAAATATTATGGACATACCTGTTACCTCTTAAAACATCCACATGCCAAATTTGGTTTCATTTGCTTGTTTTGTTCTTGAATTGCGCAGAAATTTGTGTTTCATTTGTATGGAACCCCTCCCTTCCAGAAAAGAAAGGGGCGTCCAATTATTATGGACATACTTATTACCCCTTAAAACATCCACATGCCAAATTCGGCTTCATTTGCTTGGTTTGTTGTTGAGTTGTGCAGAAATTTATGTTTCATTTGTATGGGACCTCTCCCTTCCAGAAGAGGGAGAGGTCCCATACAAATAAAAACTATCATAGAAACCTTTATCGGCACCCAAAAACCCCTACATACAAATTTGCACGTCGATCGGTTCGGTAGTTTTCGAGCCTATATGGACCAGACAGACAGACAGACAGACCGGACTGCATTTCTATATGTATAGATTACAACATCAATATTTTAGAACCTAAAAAGTGAATATACATTTATTGGATTGAAGCGTTCATGTAAATCTATTTAAGCAAATAAAAGTTTGAATGAGATAGGCTGGGTCTGACCGCTAGGTGGATTAATTTAGGTTTTTTAATATTTTATGGAATTTTTCTAAGCGATTTTTGTATTGGTTTTTTTTATTCCACTTAAATACTACGTCGGTTTCTGTGAATTTATGCTGTGACTATTTTTCAAGAATGAAGAGGACATTGTCGGTACGTAATAAACATAACAGATTAAAAATAATAATGTGTTTTTGCCAGAATTCTAAAAAGTATTCTTTTGGTTTCAGTGGGTTCCAATTAATTTTCTTCCGCCTATTGTGGGAGTTCTCGAAGGTGCCGCTAAGGGTATGTTATAAAAGAAATGTCTCCTGATCTACATGATCAAACTGATTCTTGCATATCTCCCAGTTGACTTCGACAAATTTCTGCTGTGGTCGAATTGATTTTTCTCTAGATAGAGTTGTTGCAAGAGATGTGTTCAAATACTTAAAATGCCGTTGAATTTAAATTTAATTCGTTGTTTTTGTTCCAGTTTTGCGATTAAGACAAGAACAATGCTAAATGTAAAACGTAGTATCATTGGCCGTCGTACACGAATCGTACACAAAATGCAATTCAGCTAGCGAATATTCGGGCACGCCGAAACTAGGAGCAGGTCAGGTCAGGTCAATAAAAGTGTAAGGCTTCGCAACACTGAAGATAGAATATCACAAAGTCAGGAAATATACGAATCCCGAAGGGAAGTTGATCGGTTGAGAACAAGATGAGCTCGAGATGCGACAACGTTCGACACTCCATATATTTCAGAAGACAATGAATGTATTGTCAGTTACACACTTAATTTCTATAGTTTTCAAAAGAGTTTTGGACAAAAAACCTAAATTAATCCACCTAGCGGTCAGACCCAGCCTTTCTCATTAAAACTTATGATTTGTAAAAATAGACATGGACGCTTCAATCCAATAAAAGTATATTCACTCTTTGGGTTCTAAAATAATGATGTTGTAATTGAAGTATAAAATATGAAATTTGACGTAATGTTAGTGCTTAAGAAATAGCGAAATAAAAGAAATGACTTTTAATTTCGAACAATTTCACCACGAGCGATACCAGGAACGTTCAAATAGTACGAAACCACAATTAAATTATGTTGAGTCCACCTTTACTGATCGAAGCAGGTATAGTTTTAAATAGTCTTTGAATTTCTTCTCGTTCCATGACTTTTGAACCACATATCAAGTTGTTGTTAGTTGTTTGTAAGTTTAAGAGATAACTCATTCGTATGACGCTAGTTATGTTGAATAAGTCGTGTAATCTTTGTGATAATAGACTCGTTGTTTTAACATTTTTTTAACAATTTATTAACAATTCAATATATAACGGTTGCATATGTTCGATTATAATCGAATGAAATGGGAACGTATAGAGCAGCCGAATTATGAAACCACTTGTTCAATCATAATTCATAAGTTAACCCTCAACTAGCCCGTTCGTGTGATATCAATATTGTTCAATTCGGTTGTGTAGTTTCTGAGATAATTAAGTTTCGTGATTTTCACATTTCGATACATTACAGACGAAGTTACAGTCCGATTACAGTTAAATTCAATAGGGTGTTATGAGGCAGCTGGACCTCTCATTTGTCACTAATGTGTGTGTGAAGGTAAATTATTCGATTAGCTTGTTGTGTTGCTCCGTTCTAATTGAATTTTTTCTCACGTTTTCCAAATTCGCTGTCGCTGAGTATACTACATTCGTTGCTTCGTCAAACACTGCATCAGTGAAAGCTGGAAATCGACATATTTTGGTGATATTTAGTGAAATTGTTGGAAAGATAACTCTGCTTTCTTATCGAAAACCGAATAAGCAAGAAAACAATGGCGGCTGTTTGTTGTGCTTGTGCGCACGATTTAGCGTGATGTCGTCGCAAATTGTTCACAATTATTTTGGATGTGCAGAGCTTGCACGAAAATGATGGCCAATGCATGCTTTCGTCAAGCCATATCCTCTACGAACCAATGCTATGCAAACAATTGTGGATGATCAAAATAAAGCACTCGATGAGTTACGGAAAGAAATAGCACTAAACACTACCAAAATAAACACTATTCTCCAGCGAACGCCTTTGCCCGCAACGCCACGAGTTCCTAGAACACAACAAACAACAAATCTGCGAAAAAGGCCACGGCTTATAATTCCAGTTGAACCGTCGCAACAAGAAAACATCCTCGAGGGCACCAAAGACTGTATCCCTGATGACGCTATACCGTTGGCTGCAGCTAGAGAAGATAACTTGTTTGGTTGTATTTGTCTGGTTTCGATCCTCATGCAACAGTGGAACAAATCCAAAAACTAGCCAGGAATAATTTAAATACCGATCGAGATGTTGATGTCGTTAAACTAGTGCCAAAAGGAAGAACAATCGAAGACCTCACGTTCGTTTCATTTGAGATTGGTATCGAATTGCAGCTGAAGGAGCTAGCCCTGTCAAAATCGACATGGCAGAAGGGAATTATCTTTCGACCATTTGATTTTCAACACGGCTCAAACGTACGTACTTTCTTTCGCTTTCTGCCAACGCCGGGAGGAAACGATACGAAATGAATATATTTCTGACCCGCCCGTCTCCAGCTTCGTCCGACACTCGAGTTATTGCGATAGCACAGCAAACAGAAATCTAACTGACCAATTTGGAACAACAACAGCTGATTACTGCCCGCTCGAATATCCACCACAACGAATGCTTACCCTCTACTACCAGAACACGAGAGGCCTACGAACCAAAACAAACGATCTGTTCTTCGCGCTCGCTTCGTGCGACTACGATGTGATAGTTTTCACGGAAACCTGGTTGAAGGATGATTTTCTCGACTTAGAGCTTACTGATAGATATACCCTTTACCGTTGCGATCGTTGTACTGCCACTAGTCAATATCGCCGTGGTGGTGGTGTATTGATCGGTGTGAAATCTGAATTGAAGAGCACATCTGTTACGCTAACGGGAGACGATGCACTGGAACAAACAGCTGTTAGCATTGAGCTGGTGAATAGCAAGATTTTTGTTTGCTCAATTTACCTACCTCCAAACTCGAATCCTGCACCTTATGAGGCTCACTCGGCTTGTATTCAGCAACTGACTTCACTCGCTAAAGACGATGATAGAGTATTTGTGCTGGGTGATTATAACCTGCCAAATTTATGCTGGCTATATGACGACGACTTACACTGCTATTTACCGGCAAATGCTTCGACCGAGCCTGAATTGACACTGGTAGAATGTATGTTGCTCACTGGATTGCAGCAACAGAACCGCTTTGTTAATGACAATGGCAGGCTGCTCGATTTGGTTTTTACCAATAGTGCAGCTTGTGCAGATATTTTTGAACCACCTAGACCCTTACAGACATCATAAACCGATTGTGCTGAGATTAGATGTTGAGCTCAATTTTATTGATGAGGAAATAGAGCGGCTCGATTTTAACCAATGTGATTTCACTGTGTTGATTCAGAGCATGCAACAAATAGACTGAAATCGATTAATGACGGTAGGATCAGTTGATGGAGCCATTGATATTTTTTACAGCGAATTGTTTAGAGTTATCCGGACGAATATACCGTTGAAAAGAACTAAACGAAAACTGCACACAAATATGCCATGGTGGAACGCAAATATTCGGAATCTTCGAAACCGGCTTCGGAAAGCTAGAGAACGGTATTTCAAACACAGGGGTGAATCACTGAAAACTGAAATGCGTGAAATAGAGGCCCAGTACAACTCTTTGAACGCAAGATGTTTTCGTGATTACATTCATCGCATTGAAAATGACGTTAAAGCTGACCCTAAATCGTTTTGGAAATACATCAACAATCGGAAATCAACGAAAGGAATACCTCGGAACACTCGTTACCAGGGAGTGAGTGCCTCTACGCCACTGGATTCTGCGAATATGTTCTCGTCTTTCTTTCAGAGTGTGACAAGTAATAACTCACCACCTTTGACTGAAACATACTTGAGCAGTATTCCGCAGTTCGACTTAAATATGCCTCGGATGAACTTTTCGCCCAATGATGTTCTGCTCAAACTTCAATCCATCGACGGATCGAAAGGCCCTGGACCCGATCAATTGCCACCATTCGTTGTCAAAAATTGTGCAAGTGCTCTAGCCTTGCCTGTAAGTATACTCTTCAACCGTTCTTTGAGTGAAAAATGCTTTCCCACCGTTTGGAAATCCGCTTCGATCATACCGATTCATAAATCAGGTTCGCTCAACGATGTAGAAAATTATCGCGGAATTTCTATATTAAGTTGTTTGCCGAAAGTTTTCGAAAGCATGGTGCACGATGTTCTCTACCAATCTGTTAAACACGTTATCTCAGCTGATCAGCACGGATTTGTTCAGAGGCGTTCTACTACGACAAATTTGATGAGTTATGTTTCGACCCTTGTAAATCGGATGAAAAAACGGCAGCAAATTGACGCGATTTACATTGACTTTGCCAAAGCATCCGACAAGGTGCCACATACTTTAGCTGTCGAAAAGTTTAAGCGGATAGGACTTCCAGAGTGGCTGACACAATGGATTTCGTCGTACCTTACCGGACGTAATTCTTCGGTGAAGGTAGGTGAAACGTATTCTACACCTTTTGAGATTCTTTCAGGAGTACCTCAAGGCAGTATTCTGGGCCCTCTGTTGTTCGTACTGTTTATAAACGATCTCTGCACGAAGCTGAAATCTCCAAAATTATTGTACGCTGACGACCTCAAGTTTTACCGTGTAGTCACAACGGAGGCTGACTGTTGTGCGCTCCAAATGGATATCGACATGCTTCTGGAATGGTGTGGCTTGAACGGAATGGAAGCCAATGTGACCAAATGTTGCGTGATCTCATTCAGCCGCTTGCGTGCACCGATTGCCTTCGAGTACAAAATGGCGTCAACGAGCTTGGCCCGCATGACCACAGTGAAAGATTTAGGAGTGCTTGTCGATAGCAAATTAAGGTTTACGGAGCACATTTCTGCAGTCACGGCTAAAGCTTACTCCCTATTGGGTTTTTTGAAACGAAATTCGAAATTCTTCGACAATGTTTACACGCTCAAGATACTGTACTGCTCGTTCGTGCGCAGTGTCCTGGAATATGCAGTGCAAGTGTGGGCGCCGTATCATGCAATACACATCAACCGGTTAGAACAAGTTCAGAAACACTTTCTTCGATATGCTCTTCGATCTCTAAACTGGAGGGACAGAACTAACCTACCATCGTATGAAAGCCGCTGTATGTTGATCGATTTGCCCACATTGTCGAGTAGACGAGTTTTCCTCCAACGTATGCTAATATTTGATGTGCTAACAGATCGAATAGTTTGCGCGGACATTCTTGGAAAATTGCGATTCAACACACCCCTTCGATTGCTACGTCAACCTCAGTTTATCCGCCGACCAAATCACCGCACTCTCTATGGAATGAATAACCCATTGGATGTCTGTTGTAATTATTTTAATGATGTGATAACCATGTTTGATTTTGGTGTGTCGAAATATGTGTTTAGACTAAGAATTAGTACATAAGTTTAATTGTCTGTACGATGTTATATGTCGAAGACGAAATATAAATAAATAAAATTTAGTGAAAATCAGTTCAGCCATCTCTGAGAAAAGTGAGTGAGTTTAAGTAGTCTTGTAAATATTTTACTTTTCAAAGCTGAATTTCACAGTTTTGAGCATAACAGGCAAAGTAATAGTCCGATTGCGAAAAAAATCAATAGGGTCTTATGGGGCAACTAGACCTTCCATTTGACACCAATTTTATGAAAATCGGTCCTGCCAGCTCTGAGAAACATGAGTGAGATTAAATAATCTCGAGAACACGTTTCTTTCCATAACTTTTGAACCACATGTTCAATCATAATGAAATTCAAAAGTTAAGGGTTGTTTAGGTAGCCCGTTCATTTGAAATTAATTTCGTTCAAATCGGTTGCGTAGTTTCTGAAATATTGATGTTTCGTGATTTTTACATTTTGATACATAACCTCTAAACTAGAAATCCGGTTACAAAAATATTCACTAGGGTCTTATGGGGCAAATAGACCTTTCATTTGCAATTAATTCATTGAAATCGGTCCAGCCATCTCTGAGAAAATCGAGTGAGATTGGGAGAGCGTTACACACACACACATACACACATACAGAAAATGCTCAGCTCGTCGAAATGAGTCGAGTGATATACGACATTTGGCCCTTTGGAGCACTTTTATACCTTTAGTTTTTTCAGTGAATGCTATACCTTTCTAGGAGAAAGGCAATAAGGCAAAAGGTAAAGTATAGTTACTTAAACACTCAATTGAGGGAAAAATGCTAATCGAATATTCTCAAATACTACTACCTAATAGGTTCAAGGTCGAATTTACTACCGAACAGCTGCATTGCTGCCACTACCCGATGGCAAATGTCATTGAAGCGACAATTCTGACAGGAAACTACAGAGGAGAAGTCGTATTAATCCCGCATGTTCCGATTATTCCTACCGACTTGCCGTTCAATTTTAAACGTCTACGATTTTCTGTGCGTCTCGCATTCGCGATGACTATTGATAAAGCCCAAGGACAGACACTGAAAATTTGTGGCATAAACCTCGAGTATTCATGCTTTTCACATGGACAGCTCTAACTCGCATGTTCACGTAACCCTGACCCCGACACTGTGGAATATATAGAACTTAGTGGCGAGCACCGCCTTGACCACTTTCACATGTTTCGAATGTCCCGAATTTTAAGCTTGAATTAATTAGAATTTTAAAGCTTTTTATAAAACCTCTTCCAGTAAAAATGGCCAGGCAGAAGGGTATTACTATATTCGCATTAAGCCAAGCTTTTAAATATTCGAAAAGATAACGTGATATTTTCCTTAAAAATATTTTAAAAAAATACTGTTTGTTTTCAGAAATGTATTGAAATTATTTGATTATGATTGAAAGGTACCTACTCTATAATGTTCAATGAAATAAAAACTAAGAAATTTACGAGCGCTGGATTGAAAAAAAAACGAAAAACAAATCAGAGCTAAAACATATTTTGAGTATGTTTTTGCCTTTCTCCTAGAAGGGTATAGCAATCACTTGCAAAACCGAAAGTATAAAAGTGCTCCTAAGGGCCGAATGGCATATATCACTCGACTCAGCTCGACGAGCTGAGCATTTTCTGTATGTGTGTGTGTGTATGTGCAGATTGTTATTATCACTCACTTTTCTCAGAGATGGGTGGACCGATTTTCATGAAATTAATTGCAAATGAAAGGTCTTGTTGTCCCATAAGACCCTATTGAATTTTTTTGTAATCGGATTTTTAGTTTAAAGGTTATGTATTAAAATGTAAAAATCATGAAACATCATTATCTCAAAAACTACACAACCGATTTGAACAAAATTGGTTTCAAATGAACGGGCTACCCTAAGAACCCTAACCTTTGGAATTTTATGAAGATTGAACTTGTGGTTCAAAAGTTATGAAAAGAAACGTGTTCTGAAGACTGTTTAATCTCACTCATGTTTCTCAGAGATGGCTGAACACATTTTCATAAAATCAGTGTCAAATGGAAGGTCTAGTTGCCCCATGAAACCCTATTGATTTGTTTTGCAATTGGACCATTACTTTGCCTGTTATGTTTAAAAATGTGAAATCCAGCTATGAAAAGTAACATATTCCGTTGCCGATTTTCACTAAATTAGTGGCAAATGAGAGGTCTAGCTGCCTCATAACACTCTATTGAATTTAACTTTAATCGGACTGTAACTTTGTCTGTAATGTGTCGAAATGTGAAAATCACGAAACTTCATTATCTCAGAAACTACACAACCGATTTGATCAATATTATCAATATTATTATCAGATGAGCAGGCTAAGAGTTAACTGATGAATTATGATTGAACACGTGGTTTCAAAGTTTGGCTGCCCTATACGTTCCCATTTTATTTGATTATAATCGAACTTGAGCAACCGTTATGTATTAAATTGTTAATATAACAACTAAAGTCTATTATCACAAAGACTACCTGACTTATTTGAACATAACTAGTGTCATACGAACGAGTCATCTCTCGAACTTACAAATAACAAACTTCATAACAATTTGATATGTGGCTCAAAAGTCATGGAAAGAAAAGAAATTTAAAGACTATTTTAAACTATACCTGCTTTGATCGATATATTTATGTGGCCTCAACATAATTTAAATGTGGTATCGTACTATTTGAATATTCCACATTTATTGATTCCTTGCGATGTGTTAAAAGTCTGCAAATGCACGACGAATGGGCAATAGGATATGATCAAATCAAATAACAAATCGTTTGAAATGATTGAGTTTATCGAAATGACAATATCCTCGACTTTTGGCTTCTGTACATCGCCTTTATTCTGAATATATTCATATTGGGTGGTATGCGGTCATTTTCAGCAGATTTTCTGGCATCAATCTGAACCAGAAATACCCACATTGGGAGGGATTTAGTTATTAAGGTTGTTTTCTAGAAACTAAAAGTGGTCGTCTTTAAATTCAAAATGGTTTCCAGGGTCAATGTTTTGTTTCAATGCATTATCTCGATTACGGAAAATTCATATTGAGTATTATTCGGTCATTTTCGACTGTTTCCTAAAAGTTGCCATTTAGCAATTCAAAATGGTGCCTGAGGTCAATTGTTAGCTCATTGCATCATTCTAGTTCCAGAGATACTCATATTGGATGGTATTTGGTTATTTTAGGCTATTATTCACAAACCGGAAGTCGCCATCTTGGATTTTAAAATGACATTTGGGAACAATTTCTGGCCTCCGTGCGTCAATCTGGTCAAAGAAACGCTCATATTGGGTGGTATTTGGTCACTTTGGGCTGTTTTTCAGAAACCGAAAGTCGTCATTTTGAACTTTAAAATTGCCTGTGAAAACAATTTCTGTCATCTGGGCGTAATTCTGGTTCCGAAAACATTCATATTCAATGGTATTTGGTCATTTCCGGCTGTTTGCCAGACACCGGAAGTCACCATCTTAAAATTCAAGATTGTGTCTGTGATCAATTTTTAGCTTCTGTGCATCTTTCTGGTTCCGGAGATACTCATATTTAATGGGAATCGTTCGTTTCAGGCTGATTTCCAGAAACCAGAAGTTGCCATCTTACAATCCAAAATGTTGCCTGAGGTCGATTATGGAACATATTTGTTACCACTAAAACATTGACCTGCCAAATTTGGTTCCATTTAGTTAGTTAGCTCTCGAGATGTGCAGAAATTTGTGTTTCATTTGTATGACATCTCTCCCTTCCAAAAGCAGGAATGTGTCAAAACAATATGGACATATTTTTTATCCCTTAAAACATCTACATGCCAAATTCGGTTTCATTTGCTTGGTTTGTTCTTGAGTTGTGCAGAAATTTATGTTTCATTTGTATGGGACCCCTCCCTTCCAGAAAAGGCAGGGGTCTCAAACTATCCTAGGAACCTTTATAGGCACCAAAAACTCCTACATACAAATTTTCACGCCGATCGGTTCGGTAATTTTCGAGCCTATATGGATCAGACAGACAGACAGACCGGATTGCATTTTTATATGTATAGATTACAACATCAATATTTTTTAAGAGTGAATATACATTTATTGGATTGAAGCGTTCATGTAAATCTATTTTTACAAATAAAAGTTTGAATGAGAAAGGCTGGGTCTGACCGCTAGGTGGATTAATTTAGGTTTTGCCTTTCTCCTAGAAAGGTATAGCAATCACTGGAAAAACCAAAGGTACAAAAGTGGTCCCAATGGCCGAATGGCATATACCACTCGACCTCTTTCGACGAACTGAGCATTTTCTGTATGTATGTATGTATGTGTGTATGTGTGTATGTGTGTGTGTATGTGCAACTTTTTTTTCTCACTCACTTTTCTCAGAGATGGCTGGACCGATTTTCATAAAATTAATTGCAAATGAAAGGTCTAGTTGCGCCATAGGTTGCTATTGTATTATATTGAAATCCGATTTTTAGTTTAGAGGTTATGTATCAAAATTTAAAAATCACGAAACAACAATATCTCAGAAACCACAGAACCGATTTAAATAAAACTGGTTTCAAATGATCGGGATGTCTCCAGAACCCTTAACTTTAAAATTTCGTTATGATTGAACATATGGTCCAATAGTTATATAAAGAAAAGTTATAGAGATGGCTGAACCGATTTTTACGAAATTAGTGTCAAATGAAAGGTCTAGTTGCTCCATAGGTTGCTATTGAATTTCACTGCAATCGGATTGTAACTTTGTCCGTTGTTCATAAAAATGTGAAATCACAGAATGAAAGTAAATATATTGACTTTCTCGTAACGATCACTGGCTAATTAAAAGGTAGATAAGTGATCCAAATGACCGAATGTCATATACTACTCGACTCAGTTCGACGAATCGAGCATTTTCTGCATTTATGCATATATTGGTGTATATGTTTGTGTGTGTATACACGTATGTGCACCTTTATTTCGCACTCACTTTTCTCAGAGATGGTCTGACCGATTCTTTCTATCTTGGTGTCAATTTAAGGATCTATTTGCCGCTTAGGTTGCTATTGAATTTTATTGTTATCAAACTTTTAGTTTTGGCGCTGCGTCAGAATGTGAAAAACGCTCTTATATCTCAGAAGCTATGAACATAGTTGAATTCAAATTAATGGGCTTTTAAACCCTTAAACAATGAATTTCATAATGTTTAAACATGTGGTTTGAAAGTTATAGAAAGAAACGTAACCCGCAGGCTGTTTAAAACTACAGCTACGATCAAAATATGTGGCCTCAACATCATTTCAATTTGATATTGTACTATTTTAATGTTTGCAGCCTTGCTCGGAATTGAAGTTGAAATTAAAAGTCATTTCTATCATTTCACTTTTTACCTTTCTCCTAGAAAGATATAGCAATCACTGCAAAAACTAAAGGTATAAAAGTGCTCAAAAGGGCCGAATGTCTTAAATCATTCGACTCAGTTCGACGAGCTGAGCATTTTCTGCATGTGTGTGCATGTGTATGTGTGTGTGACGCTCTCCTAATCTCACTCGATTTTCTCAGAGATGGCTGAACCTATTTCAATGAAATGAATTGCAAATGAAAGGTCTAGTTGCCCTTTAAGACCCTATTGAATTTCATTGTAATCGGATTTCTAGTTTAGAGGTTATGTATCAAAATGTAAAAATCACGAAACATCAATATCTCAGAAACTACACAACCGATTTGAACATTGGTTTCAAATTAACAGGCGACCTTGAAAACCCTTAACTTTTGAATTTTATGAAGATTGAACTTGTGGTTCATAAGTTATGGAAAGAAACGTGTTCTGGAGACTATTTAATCTCACTAATGTTTCTCAGAGATGGCTGAACTGATTTTCAAAAAATCAGTGTCATATGGAAGGTCTTGTTGCCCCATAAGACCCTAATGATTTTGTTTTTGCAAACGGATTATTACTTTGCCTGTTATGTTCAAAAATGTGAAATCCAGCTATGAAGAGAAACATATTCCTCAGAGATGGACTTTTCTCAGATGGTTGACCCGATTTCCACAGAATTAGTATCAAATGAAAGGTCTTGCTGATAGCACCTTATTGAATTTTGCTGTAATCGGACTGTAACTTCGTCTGTATTGTATCGCAATGTGAAAATCACGAAACTTCATTATCTCAGAAACTACACAACCGATTTGAACTATATTGATTTCAGATGAACGGGCTAGTTAAGGGTTAACTGATGAATTATGAATTATGAAGACTATTCAACAATATACCTGCTTTGATCAATATGTCCTCAACATGATTTAAATGTGGTATCGTCCTATCTGAACGTTCCCGTTGTCGCTCGTGATTAAATTGTTCGAATATAAGAGACATTTCTTTTATTTTGCTATTTCTTAAGCACTAACATTACGTCGAATTTCATATTTTTATACTTTAATAACAACATCAATATTTTAGAACCCAAAGAGTGAATATACCTTTATTGGATATAAGCATTCATGTAAATCTATTTTTACAATTAATAAGTTTGAATGAGCCAGGCTGAGTCTGACCGCTAGGTGGAATAATTTAGGTTTTTTAGTAGCAGTTAGATATTTCAGTTTTTGCCTTTCTCCTCTCCTCTTTTTTCTCCTGTGTGTGTGTGTATGTGTGTATGTGCAGATTTTTATTCTCACTCACTTTTCTCAGAGATGGCTGGACCGATTCTCATGAAATTAATAATTTAATATAATTGCAAATAAAAGGTCTTGTGCCTCATGAGACCCTATTAAATTTCATTGTTATCGGCTTTTTAGTTTAGAGGTTATGTATCAAAATGTAAAAATCATGAAACATCATTATCTCAGAAACTACACAACCGATTTGAACAGAATTGGCTTTCAATGAACGGGCTACCTGAAAAACTCTTAACTTTTGAATTTCATTAAGATTGAACTTGTGGTTCAAACGTTATGAAAAGAAACGTGTTCTGAAGACTGTTTAATCTCACTCATGTTTCTCAGAGATGGCTGAACCGATTTTCATTAAATCGGTGTCAAATGGAAGTTATACTTGCCCCATAAGACCCTATTGATTTGTTTTGCAATCGGACTATTACTTTGCCTGTTATGTTTAAAAATGTGAAATCCAGCTATGAAAAGGAACATATTCCGAAGACTACATGGACTCACTCACTTTTCTCAGAGATGGCTGACCCGATTTCTACAAAATCAGTGTCAAATAATAAGTCTAACTGCCTCGTAACACCCTATCGAATTTTACTGTAATCGAACTGTAACTTCGTCTGTAAAGTACCGAAATGTGAAAATCACGAAACTTCATTATCTCAGAAACTACACAACCGATTTGATCAATATTATTATCAGATGAGCGGGCTAGTTAAGGGTTAACTGATAATTTATGATTGAACACGTGGTTTCAAATTTTGGCCTATACGTTCTCATTTCATTTGATTACAATAGAACTTAAGCAACCGTTATGTATTAAATGGTAAATAAAACAACGAAAACCTATAATCACAAAGATTACATAACTTATTTGAACATAACTAGTGCCCAAGCAACAATTGAAACATAATAAAAAAAATAAATTGTGATCATTTGTTGCACTAATGAAATTCAGAGGTTTTAAGAAACATTTTTTGTTACTACGATGAAATTTTAAAGAAACAAGCAACAACTAGAATTGCATCGCTGCTTCAAAAATCTTCACAACAACATCGTAATTCGCGAGGTTGGATTTGTTGTTGAAACGTGTAAACGGCATTTGAAAACCTAACCTTCACTGAATAGATCTAGTGGGTGGAGCATATAGGTTGCCAACGTGATGCTTGCGAGATGCAAAAAAAACAAACACACAAAAATACTTCTAAAAGTTGCTGTCATGTTTTGAAGCCATGTAACAGCAACTTTTGCTCGATCGTTCGCCTTATATTTGTTTTTGAGATAAGGTTATTATCTGCGTTGTAACTTTTGGGTACTTGGACTAGAAGTCGTCCAAAAAGTGTGGGTCTCTTAAACGAAATGTGATAAATTGCTTTAAATTTCATTATCTCGCTGAGGTACTGAATTGAAGAAGCAAAATTAACCATTAGCATGATAAGGGAAGCAATATTTAAAACTGAGCCATGAACTTGCAAGTATTTCTACAGCAAATGACGTAAATAGTGAATAGAAATTGATATCTGGAGTTGAATCCTCAAATTTTTGGAAATAATCAAAGACAAATCGCTATACAAACAACTCTTTCCATTCGGACGATTTGCCATTTTACAATCTTACCACAACGCCATGAAGTTTCTATTGCGCCCTAGTTGCTGCTACGATGCATCTTCGTAGCTGAAATTTTACCGTGCAGCATTTACCATGATGTTATCAAATTCCATGCATTAGTTCATACACATTGCGGTTTCATTCTTGAAACTTGTGTTGAAACAACGAAAATGTTGCAATTGGCTCCACCTCCTGCGCTTTTTTTGTCATTGTATAAGAAACTGAGATGTAACTGCAACTTAATTTCGCATAAGAATTTGTTGCTGTGATGCACAAAGTTCATAATCAAAACAAATTTTGCTGCTTGGGTGTCATACGAACGAGTCATCTCTCAAACTTACATATAACAAACCTCATAATAATTTGATATGTGGCTCGAAAGTTATGGAAAGAAAATAAGAAAAGACTATTGAAAAATATACCTGCTTTGATCGGTATATGTGGCCTCAACATAATTTAAATGTGGTATCGTACTATTTGAACGTTCCAAATTCATTGGTTCCTTGCGATGTGTTTAATATCTGCAAATGCACGACAAATCGGCCATAGGATATGATCAAAGTCAAATAACAAATCGTTTGAAATGATTGGTTTTATCGAAATGACAACATCCTCGACTTTTTGCTTCTGTACTGTAACCTCCGTTGTAGATCACAATGCACTTAAACTACTTTTCATTAATTTTATTTTTCTTAAAAGTCTATAAATTTGAATGTAAATACTGTTTCAAGAAATTATCGTTCAAAAATCTATAATTAAGTATACGATTGAAGTTGATTTAAAGACATACCAAAATCCCACTCCTAAAACCACTTCCCAACCACTCCGACAGTAACTGTAAACATCGGACAGCCTGCAACCCGGCACATTTGACGTAACTGTCATCTGTCAGATGAGTCAGCAGTTCCCGTCGGCAAAATTGCTAGCGTATAAATACGCTGGAAAACCCATAGAGGTTCTTCTTTCTGGTAACAGACATCCAACTTAGTAGTCGTATAATATAAAGTGATTTATTTTATTAATTATAAAAAGGTGACGAAAAAGTGCAGAGGAGTTTTACACTTCGGGCGGCTCGCTCGATAAAGTGCAAGACAGGACCAGTGATAGTGCAGCAGAGGAGTTTGGACTTCGGGCGGCTCGCTCGATAAAGTGATTGGAAGGACCAGGGACCGCGCTGAAGCGGAGTGTTGGACTACCCGCGGACAACTGCATGTAGCACGTACGATTGCCAGCGGCATCGACCCGGAGACCCCACCTTCCCCTGGATGATTGTCGTCGAGAACGCACCCGTGACGCCCTCTTCGATATCGAGCCCGGTGGCTGTCAATCGTCCGATGATCTTCCTAATCAACGCCATCTACGAGTAATTGCATCGGCAGCAGAATCGCGGATTCAGCCACGAGGTGGCATTAAGTGAAGCCCGCCGGATCCACCCATGCTAGACGAGGTGTAGGGTGATGCACCCCAACTGCGACCATCAGGTACACGGTTTACTTTTCCTATTTCCTTTTCCCCTTTTGCAAATCGTAATGTATAAAGATTGTAATAAAATTAGTATTCATTTGATATAATATTCTTTTGTTTAAAAGCCCCGTAGCCCTGAAAAGGAAATCTTTTGTCCACGTGCTTTTGTTCCTCCTCGGATTGACCTTCTGTACAATTGGCGCCCAACGCAAAATAAAAGAGAACAAAAAGGTTTCCAAATTTTTAACCAAAAGTTGGAACCCTTTTTCTCGTAGCTCCGGGAGGAATCGCAATTAGCGACCCTAATTCCTATATTCAATATTTTTCAAATTATAAGTGTGATATATCCTTCTATAAATTTGATAAAAGTGAATCGAATTATCATTTCGGATGATGAGAATTATAAATATGCTACATTTTCCCCCATATTACCGATAACTATCAACGAAACAGTGATTTTGATTTAGTATCCAGTGTTTAGCGTAATCGTTATTATAAAGAATTTATTTAATTTCGTTCACATTACATCGTAGAAATAATTTTAAAATGAGTGAAGCAACGGGAAATGATAACCCGTCGACAGATGTGATTCTAGGGTGGTACCATGATATGTCCGGGGATCATTTACTGGAAGATGAATTATTGTTCGAACTAACAATAAGACAAATCGTTATTAGTGACGATCCTTCATTTTCTAGAAGGCGTCGGAGCTTGAGAGAGCACCTGAAATGGGAAAGAGCAGAGAATAAAGTTTTTATCGCGCAGTTAGAAGTAGTCTTGGAGCAGGAAATCGAAATAGGCGGCCAAAAATTAGCTGAAGTCTTAAGCCTCGTTGTTGGTGGCGACAAATTTGTGAAGGCCAAATGCAAATCAAGATTGTTGCATTTAGGTCATAAATTTTATCAGTTACTCAAGAACACACAAGATCCAAACAGTACTGAAAAGTTAAATTCTTTACTTGTTAATTGCGTGGAAAATCTAGAACTATACTTCTATCCAGAATCTAGGGAAACCCTGACAGATAAACAAGATAATGTGGGAGGAAGTGACGGTGAAACAACAGATGAAGATTCAATTCTGAACGGCGATTCAGCGAAAAATGATTTCGAGAATCAAAGCGGGGGAAATAGTTTACCTCCAAGTGTTTTAAATTTGATTCAGTCGATGCAAGAACGAATTAGGGAACTTGAACAACAAATCGCAGAAAAAGCTTGCAGTCGAGATAGCAGCACTCAAGCAATTCTAAACTCCAGCCTCAATTACCAACAGTATGCAAACCAGCAATGGTAAAATAACCTAGTGAAAGGGAACAACTCCAACCTAATTTCTGTCACGTGTCACCATAATCCCATTCCAGCCTCCCAGCAAAAAAGTCAGACAACCTGTTCTATTACATCCCAAACAGCACCAATTCCAAGCAGTACGAACTGCTTTCATAACTATTCTTCATTTAACACACCACAAGTTCAGCAACCCTTGTACTCGAACCACTATCCTGGGTTTGTTCCGGCAACCAGAGGAATAAATGGTCTACCAAATTTGAGCACATTTTACCAACACCCGATAGGTGCCATTCCTCAAAGCCGTTTTAACCCTCTACCTAACCCGACACCATCTTCATTGTTTGCGTTACCAACATCGAACCATTTTCGTAGAAGCCTACCGGTCTCTAAATGGTCCATCAAGAAATATGACGGCGAGGACCAAGGTCTCAAATTAAACGAGTTCCTTGAATTTCTACAAGCTTTAGCTTTAGCAGAACAAACGAGTGAGGTTGAACTGTTTGAGTCGGCCGTTCATCTCTTTTCCGGTGCCGCTTTAAAATGGTATATGACCATGCGAACATCAGGACTGCTGATGAATTGGCAGCACTTAGTTTGGGAACTCAAACGCACTTTCATGCATCCCGACTTAGATGCCTTAATTAAAAAGAAAATCTACAGACGGAATCAAAATAGGAATGAATCTTTCCATGAGTTTTATCATGAGATGGAAAAACTTTTCCGCACCATGAGTGCACAATTAAGTGAATATGAAAAGCTCAAAATCTTAGAGCAGAACATGAGGTTGGAATATAAAAAGCAGCTAGCTTTTGTCAATATCATTGATTTGGCAAGTTTAGTTTCAGCGGCTAAGAAAGTTGACGCGCTGCTGTACCCTGCTTACTCCAAGGTTTTTGACGACGAGAAAGCGGTACACGTGGTCGAAAATGCGACTACAAAGAAGAGCAAACAGGTGCCCGCCACTCAGCAATCGGATAAAGCAACCTCGGAAACTCAACAAAGCAGTCAGAGAAATCAGTCAAGAAATTCTTCTGGCTCCTCACAGAATCAGTCCAGAATCATCTTCCAGAACAATCAACCAACCTATTCCGCGTCGGGTCAAAGTCGTGTCCCGATTACCTTAGAAACCCTTATCGATTCTCATCGCCCACCCTCTTACAATCAGTGCTTTAACTGTGGCAAATATGGTCACCAGTTGAATAATTGTAGGATGCCAAGAGGTGTAATTTGCGAAAATTGCGGTTTCCGTGGCTACCCCACCAACAACTGCCCCTACTGTATAAAAAACGCGTTGTCAGCGAGCGAAAACCGCCGCTCGCTGAATTTTCCTCAATAAATGCGTATAAGAAGACGACGGATGTGCCTGCCCTTTTTGAACCAGCAACTGAAGATATCTATGATAAAGATCCCATCGTTTTATCTATTTCCTATCCTAATTCGGGTGATAACCGACCCTTTATTACTGTCAAGTTGTATGGGCGGAAAATTCAAGCTCTACTAGATAGCGGTAGTAACTTGACCCTAATCAATAACTCAGTTTTTTCCAGATTTAGCGCTAAAAGATTGAAGTCTCTCCAAAAACCAATCGTGCTACGCACAGCTAACGGGGAACGGTTAGACTTTTAATAACAATATTGAAATAATTCCGACCTTAGTAGTTCCTAATTTAACAGTAAGCGTATTATGTGGCATGGATTTCTGGGAGAAATTTTATATTCAACCCACGATTCAAGACTGTGCTTTATTTAACACAGCCGACGAAACTGTTAATGACACACAAATACAACCTGTAGCTTTATCATCTACAGAGCAACAAACGATGAATCAGGTAAAACAGCTTTTTCTCCCCGCACGCCCAGGGGGCTTATCAATGACCCCACTGGCGGAGCACCAGATTTCCATTCAAGAAGAGTGGAAAAATAAACCCCCTGTCCGACAATTCCCTTATGTGATGTCCCCTGAGACGCAGTCTTTAGTAGCTGACGAGTTAAAACGGTTGTTGTTGTTGGTTGTAATCGAGCGAAGCCACTCCGAGTGGTCACTCAACTGCGTGCCCGTAATAAAGCCAAACAAAGTGCGCTTGTGTTTAGACGCACGAAAAATTAACGAACGCACCGTGCGCGATGCTTATCCCTTGCCACACCATTGTAGAATTCTAAGCCAACTTCCTAAAGCCAAATATTTATCAACGATTGACCTTTCTGAAGCCTTCCTTCAGGTGCCTCTTGAGAAATCCTCTCGAAAATATACCGCCTTTAGCGTTCAAGGAAAGGGGCTGTTTCAGTATACACGAATGCCTTTCGGACTGGTTAACAGCCCCGCCACCTTAGCTCGGCTCATGGATAAGGTTCTGGGACACGGGATGTTGGAACCATATGTCTTCGTGTACCTTGATGACATAATCGTGGTCACGGAGACATTTGAACATCACGTTCAGCTTCTGCAAGAAGTAGCCCGCCGACTAAATGAAGCAAAATTATGCATTAATTTAGAAAAATCTTAGTTTGGTGTCTCAGAAGTTCCTTTTCTAGGATACCTTCTAAGCACGGCCGGACTTCGAACAAATCCCGACAAAATTAAACCCATTGTGGAGTATGAAAGACCCTCCACCGTCACAAAACTTCGCAGATTTTTGGGAATGGCCAACTATTATCGAAGGTTCATATCTAATTTCAGCGGTATAACCGCGCCCTTGACAGAACTTTTGAAGTCCGCAACTAAATCTATCAAATGGACAAATGAAGCAGAAGAATCATTTTGTGCCATTAAAGAACTGCTAATATCAGCTCCAATACTGGGTAGCCCTGATTTTCAAAAAAAAATTTATCATTCAAACGGATGCTAGCGACGTTGCTGTTGCTGGTGTCCTAACACAACAGCAAGAGGAAGGAGAAAAAGTTATAGCATACTACTCGCACAAACTTACCACACCACAGCGAAATTACCACGCTGCGGAGAAAGAAGCATTAGCCGCATTACTCTCTATAGACGCATTTCGCGGATACGTAGAGGGATACCACTTCACCTTGGTAACGGATTCCTCCGCGCTGACGCATATACTAATCTCGAAGTGGAAGGTTGGGTCACGATGTAGCAGATGGAGCTTGGACCTACAGCAATACGACATGACAGTGGTACACAGGAAAGGAAAAGACAACGTTGTTCCCGATGCCCTGTCACGAAGCATTGCTTCGGTCCAAGACGCAACCGCTGACTCGTGGTACAACTCCATGAAGCATAAAGTTTTAAACAAACCTGATGAGTATGTCGATTTTAAGGTGGAGAACGGTAGTTTATATAAGTTTGTTACTGCCAAAGACCAGCCTTACGACAGCCGGTTCGAATGGAAACTAGTTCCACACCTTCGCGATGTACAAGACATAATAAAAAGTAACCACGACGATATCCTACACACAGGATATGATAAGACACTAGCTCGGATACGCAAACGATATTACTGGCCCAAGATGACCGCCGATGTCCGCGCGTACATACAAAATTGTCAGACCTGTAAAGAAATCAAACCCCCGTTCGTGCCAGTAACACCGGAAATGGGTAAAATGCGCTCCGCTGACGGTCCGTGGCAAATTATATCCATAGACTTTATTGGGCCACTCCCCCGCAGTCGGAAAGGCAATCAATACTTACTAGTCATAGCCGATTATTTTTCAAAATGGGTCATGATTCACCCTGTGAGAAAACTAGACAGCTCAGCGATGTGTTAATTCTGAAAGATCAATGGTTTTATAGAAACTCTGTTCCAGAAGTGATTATTTCTGATAACGGTAGCACTTTCACTTCGAAGCATTTTAAAGACCTTATTGATAGTTTCGGAATCAAACACTGGCTAAACTCCCGTTATCACTCACAGGCGAATCCTGTAGAGCGGGTAAATCGCACTATAAACACGGCTATCCGATCCTATGTTAAGGAAGACCAACGCGTTTGGGACAGTAAAATCCCCGAAATCGAATTAATGCTCAACACTAGTATTCATTCTTCGACCGGGTTTTCACCTTACTTTATCATTCACGGGCACGAGCTGTCGGAACAAGGAACCGATCATCGCCTTGCTAGACACGACGAAACACCCACAAAAAATGATAGGGAGAAGAAACGTAAACAACTGTTGGGAAGAACATACGACATAGTACGGAAGAACCTGGTTAAATCTTACGAAATAAACCGGGGCAAATATAACCTCCGGCATAATCGAGCAGCAAAATCTTTTGCACCTGGGCAACTAGTATACCGTAAGAATATGAAAGCCTCCAACGCGGCAGAGGGTTACAATTCCAAGCTTGGGCGGCAGTACATTCCATGTAAAATAAAAAGGAAAATTGGTTCGTCGTCCTACGAACTAGAGGATTTGTCCGGGAAAAACGTTGGTATCTGGCCCGCGACTCACGTGAAACCCGGCTGAAACGGGTAAATTCACTAGAGGAAAACATTCATTAACAACCGCCAACTGCTGAAAACCCTAAAACGAAAAACAATATCAAAAATCAACTAATTTTACACTTACCTGCAACCACATCGTGCACATCAAACAATGTAAATAATCAAACATAACTGAGGTGGTGTCATGAAGTTTGACGTTTAGGTTGGTCGAGAGAGTCGACAAACCAGTATCTGAACGGAGCCCGATTTCAGGGTTGAATTATATTTTCGATATACTTTGTGAACGCGCTCTAAATGCGGCGAAAGTATTTTCGATATTCTTGAATAAAAAGTCTCGAGCAAAATATAAGAATGTCTTATAAAGAAACCAGAGGTTTATTTAAATATTTCATAAAGAGGTAACCTAGAATCACAATTACGTACAATCTCGACGGAAAAGGTATGAATGAGCACGAACGAAAAGGAGAAGTGAATGGACCGGTACCAGTGAATGAAGATGGATGAATGAGAAAATATCTCGCGATTGTGACAAGGACAAGAAGGAGTTAAAATAAAATTCTATCTTCCCCATTAATAAACATAAATAAATTTAGTCACCAAGGGTTGACTGTAAATCATTGTTCGTTGTTAGTTTATCGGTAGTTGCGGTGTTGTAAAATGACGTTTTTTTCTGACGAACCCTGATGAGTTCGATTTTAAAAGAATTATTATATCCATGTTTAAGCAATTGTGGCGAGTCTCACTCCCAAAGATCAGTCTAATGTGAAGCAGAAGAGCTCCTCTTGAGGAAAAATCACTGCTTTACATTTCGTCAAATCTCTGGAAGAAGTAGGCCCATGAGAGCTTGTGGCGGATTAGCTTCCCAATGGCGAGTCTCACTACCAGAAATGTGTCTAGTATGAAGTGAAAGAGCTCCTTCAGTGGAAACAATCATCGCCTTATATTTCGCCACAATTCTGGAAGAAGTAGGCCCATTCAAACCAATTACAAAAATATGGCGAGTCTCACTTCTCAAGATCTGCCTAATATAAGGGAAAAGAGCTCCCCCTAGGGAAAAATCATTGCCTTATATTCCGTCGGAGCTTCGGAAGAAGCAGGCCCATAGAGCTTATAATAGCGAAAATGTATCCTAATGGCGAGTCTCACTCCTCAAGATCTGCCTAATATAAGGGAAAAGAGGTCCTCTTGCTGGAAAAATCATTGCTTTATATTGCGTCAGAACTTCGGAAGAAGTAGGCCCATGAGCCCCAATTTTTTTTTCAAAACCATGCAGAATCTGTGGTGAGTCTCACTCCCCGAGATTAGCAAATATGATGTAGAAGAGCTCCAGCGAAGGGAAAAGTCACTACCACATATTGAGTCGTAATTCGTGGAGAAGTAGGCCCACAGCTTAATGCAAAAAAAAATAGAAGTCGCTATTTTTTTTTACCCCGGCCCGGGGAAAATTGTAACCTCCGTTGTAGATCACAATGCACTTAAATTACTTTTCTTTAATTTTATTTTTCTTATAAGTCTATAAATTTGAATGTAAATACTGTTTCAAGAAATTATCGTTCAAAAATCTATAATTAAGTATACGATTGAAGTTGATTTAAAGACATACCAAAATCCCACTCCTAAAACCACTTCCCAACCACTCCGACAGTAACCGTAAACATCGGACAGCCTGCAACCCGGCACATTTGACGTAACTGTCATCTGTCAGATGAGTCAGCAGTTCCCGTCGGCAAAATTGCTAGCGTATAAATACGCTGGAAAACCCATAGAGGTTCTTCTTTCTGGTAACAGACATCCAACTTAGTAGTCGTATAATATAAAGTGATTTTTTTATTAATTATAAAAAGGTGACGAAAAAGTGCAGAGGAGTTTTACACTTCGGGCGGCTCGCTCGATAAAGTGCAAGACAGGACCAGTGATAGTGCAGCAGAGGAGTTTGGACTTCGGGCGGCTCGCTCGATAAAGTGATTGGAAGGACCAGGGACCGCGCTGAAGCGGAGTGTTGGACTACCCGCGGACAACTGCATGTAGCACGTACGATTGCCAGCGGCATCGACCCGGAGACCCCACCTTCCCCTGGATGATTGTCGTCGAGAACGCACCCGTGACGCCCTCTTCGATATCGAGCCCGGCGGCTGTTAATCGTCCGATGATCTTCCTAATCAACGCCATCTACGAGTAATTGCATCGGCAGCAGAATCGCGGATTCAGCCACGAGGTGGCATTAAGTGAAGCCCGCCGGATCCACCCACGCTAGACGAGGTGTAGGGTGATGCACCCCAACTGCGACCATCAGGTACACGGTTTACTTTTTCTATTTCCTTTTCCCCTTTTGCAAATCGTAATGTATAAAGATTGTAATAAAATTAGTATTCATTTGATATAATATTCTTTTGTTTAAAAGCCCCGTAGCCCTGAAAAGGAAATCTTTTGTCCACGTGCTTTTGTTCCTCCTCGGATTGACCTTCTGTCCGCCCTGAGAAGCCGGAGATATTACAAGTTAGTTACAGTACATCGGTTTAATTCGGAATATATTCATATTGGGTGGTATTCGGTCATTTTCAGCAGGTTTTCTGGCATCAATCTAACCCCGGAAATACCCATATTGGGAGGTATTTAGTTATTTTGGTTGTTTTCCAGAAACTAAAAGTGGTCGTCTTTAAATTCAAAATGGTGTCCAGGGTCAATGTTTGGTTTCTATGCATCATCTCGATTACGGAAATATTCATATTGAGTATTATTCGGTCATTTTTGACTGTTTCCTAGAAGTTGCCAGTTAGCAATTCAAAATTGTGCCTGAGGTCAATTGTTAGCTCATTGCATCATTCTGGTTCCAGAGATACTCATATTGGATGGTATTTGGTTATTTTAGGCTGTTTTTCACAAACCGGAAGTCGCCATCTTCGATTTCAAAATGGTATTCACGATAATTTCTGGCCTCTGAGCGTCATTCTGGTTGAAGAAACACTCATTTAGGGTGTTATTTGATCATTTTCGACTGTTTCCCAGGAACCGAAATTCGCCAACCTAATCCAAATCCAAAATGGGGTCTGTGGTCGATTTCAGCTGCTGTGTATCATTCTAGATCCGGAGATACTCATGTTAGACGGGAATCGGCCATCTTTGGCTGTTTTCCAGAAACCAGAAATTGCCATCCTACAATTCATAATAGTGTCTGAGGTCAATTTATAGCTTCTTGTAACATTCTGGCTCCGGAGATACTCATATTGGGTGTTATTTGGTCACTTTGGGCTGTTTTTCAGAAACCAAAAGTCATCATTTTGGACTTCAAAATTGCCTGTGAAATCAATTTCTGTCATCTGGGCGTAATTCTGGTTCCGAAAACATTCATATTCAATGGTATTTGGTCATTTCCGACTGTTTGCCAGACACCGGAAGTCACCATCTTAAAATTCAAGATTGCGTCTGTGATTAATTTTTAGCTTCTGTCCATCTTTCTTGTTCCGGAGATACTCATATTTGATGGGAATCGTCCATTTCAGGCCGTTTTCCAGAAACCGGAAGTTTTTTTTTTTTTTTTCTTCACATAACATTTATTTGACACGGCACAAATACAATTTAATGTTTAACGGCGCCAATTATATCTGATGACTTAAAAACTAAAGCAAATTTTTTATCCTCGCTGCCGACTACGAGCTGAAATTAAGTCTAACTTAAAACTAGCATGGGATTTCCAATCAGTGTTTTGTTGTTCAATGGTCGTCTGATAATCGTCGAATGGCATGTATGGATTCGTTCTGCTGAGCCACGATGTCGTGAGTTGGGACAGAGGCTCGTAGTCCTTGGGTCCTGGTTCTGTTGTGCGGGGTCTGGCTGCTGGTTTCGTGCTTAAGGTTCAAACGTGTTCTTGTCGTTTTGTTGGGTGTAGACGGAGGGGAACGGGACTAGACTGGGGCGTGGATGGATTTCAGGAAAACGTATATAAGGGACATGTAGGATAGGTCACGGCTCGCCAAGACATCACGAACAGGAACAGCCGGCTGTCTACCCTCGGCCTGCAGGGAAGCTATTAATTTAGACCTGGCGTCACGGTGTACAGGGCATGACCAAACCACATGCTCTATGTCGTGATAACCTTCACCACAGGCACAGATACCACTTTCCCCGAGCCCAACACGACGGAGGAGCGCGTCAAATCTATAGTGATTGGACATAAGCCGGGACATCACGCAAATGAAATCCCGACCTACATCCAACCCCTTGAACCACGGGTTCGTCGATACTTTGGGGATTATGGAATGTAACCACCTTCCCAATTCCCCTCTGGTCCAAGCATTTTGCCAACTGATGATCGTATTCTGACGTACAAGTGCGAAAAATTCATTAAAGGCAATTGGTCTTTCATAAATATCACCGTTTGTTGCGCCCACCTTAGCCAAAGAGTCCGCTTTCTCATTACCCGGTATCGAGCAGTGAGAAGGGACCCACGCTAAGGTAATCTGAGTAGATTTTTCGGATAAAGCACTCAGATGTTCCCGTATTTTCCCCAGGAAATACGGAGAGTGCTTAACATCTTTCATCGATCGGAGAGCCTCAATGGAACTGAGACTGTCCGTAAAGATGAAATAATGGTCCGTGGGCATTTTTTCGATAATCCCTAGGGTGTACTGAATTGCAGCTAATTCTGCGACGTAAACAGAAGCAGGATTATCGAGCTTATGGGAGACGGTTAAATTGTTATTGAAGATACCGAAGCCAGTGGACCCATCAAGAAGTGATCCGTCAGTGTAGTACATATTGTCGCAGTTGATGTTTCGATATTTATTGGAAAAAATTTTAGGGATCTGCTGCACGCGTAAATGATCCGGGATTCCACGAGTTTCTTCTATCATGGATGTATCGAAAAACACAGTAGAATCAGAAGTATTTGATAAGTCGACACGATTTGGAATATTCGAAGAAGGGTTAATATTTTGGGACATGTGATTGAAATACAATGTCATAAAACGGGTTTGAGAATTAAGTTCGATTAACCTTTCAAAATTTTCAATCACGGGACGGTTCAAGACCTCACATTTGATTAGAATACGAGAAGACAGGCTCCAGAAGCGGTTTTTCAATGGTAGTACTCCAGCTAAAACCTCCAAACTCATCGTATGGTTCGACTGCATGCAACCTAAGGCGATACGCAAACAACGATATTGTATTCGCTCCAGTTTGATCAAATGTGTGTTTGCTGCGGAGTGGAAGCAGAAACACCCGTATTCAATAACAGACAATATCGTTGTTTGGTAAAGCCTTATAAGGTCTCCTGGATGGGCTCCCCACCATTGTCCGGTTATTGTACGAAGAACATTCACTCTTTGTTGACATTTTTTCATCAGATACCTCACGTGACAACCCCAGGTGCCTTTAGAGTCGAACCAGACACCAAGATATTTGTGTACCAAAACCTGAGAAATCGTTTTACCCATTAATTGTGTTTGAAGCTGAGCAGGTTCATGCTTCCTAGAAAAAACTACTATCTCAGTCTTCTCCGGAGAGAATTCGATACCTAGCTGTAAAGCCCAAGCAGACAAATTGTCCAAGGTATCTTGCAATGGTCCTTGCAAATCGGCAGCTTTGGCTCCTGTAACAGAGATTACACTGTCGTCTGCAAGTTGTCTTATCGTGCATGAATTTGCCAGACATTCGTCGATGTCATTTACATAAAAGTTGTAAAGAAGGGGGCTTAAACATGAGCCCTGGGGAAGACCCATGTAGCTAATGCGAAAAGTTGCCAAATCGCCATGCGTAAAATGCATGTGCTTTTCGGACAACAAGTTGTGCAAAAAATTGTTCAAAATTGGAGAAAATCCTTGTCGGTGAAGTTTACCCGAAAGAATGTCAATAGAAACGGAATCAAAAGCCCCCTTAATGTCCAAGAACGCAGACGCCATTTGTTCTTTACGAGCATACGCCAGCTGAATATCTGTTGAAAGCAACGCAAGACAATCATTCGTCCCTTTGGCACGGCGGAAGCCAAATTGAGTTTCTGATAGTAGACCATTTGATTCGACCCAGTGGTCTAAACGACGGAGTATCATTTTTTCCATCAATTTCCGGATACAGGATAGCATTGCAATCGGCCTATAAGAGTTGTGATTAGAAGCTGGTTTCCCTGGTTTTTGGATGGCGATCACCTTCACTTGCCTCCAATCCTGCGGTACAATGTTTTGCTCCAGGAACTTATTGAACAAGTTCAACAAGCGCCTCTTGGCATTGCCGGGTAGATTCTTCAACAAGTTGAATTTGATTCTATCTAATCCAGGCGCGTTATTGTTACAGGACAGGAGGGCAACTGAAAGTTCTGCCATCGTAAAAGGTGATTCTATCGCGTCGTGGCCCGGAGACGCATCGCGAACAATATTTTGCTCAGGAACAGAGTCCGGACATACTTTCCTGGCAAAATCAAATATCCACCTACTTGAAGACTCCTCGCTTTCGTTGACCGTTACGCGATTCCGCATTCTTCGGGCTGTGTTCCAAAGAGTGCTCATCGATGTCTCCCTCGACGTCTCGTTCACGAACCGACGCCAATATCCACGTTTCTTTGCTTTAGCCAAGCTTTTAAGCTTGGTATCAAGCTCCGAATACCGTAAATAGTCGCCAGGTATACCTCCCGTCTGGTAGGCCTTAAACGCGTCGGATCTTTGCGTGTAGACATCGGAGCACTCTTGGTCCCACCACGGAGTGGGAGGCCGTTCTTTGATCGTTACGCCGGGATATTTCTTCGTTTGGGCTTGCAACGCGGCGTCGAGAATCAAGCCCGCGAGGAGGTTGTATTCTTCAAGTGGTGAATGATGTTGAATCGACTCGACCGCTTTTGAAATCATTTCCTCGTATAACTTCCAATCGACATTTCGTGTGAGGTCATACGGAATGTCAATTGGTCGCATGCGAGTTGACCCGTTAGTAATTGAAATAAGAATAGGCAGATGGTCGCTACCGTGAGGATCGAGGATTACCTTCCATGTGCAATCCAACCGTAGCGACGTCGAACATAAGGATAGATCCAAAGCGCTTGGGCGCGCTGGAGGTTTCGGGATACGTGTCATTTCACCGTTGTTTAAAATAGTCATGTCGAAGTCATCGCAAAGGTTATAGATTAAAGAGGAGCGGTTATCATTGTATGGGGAACCCCAAGCCACGCCATGAGAGTTGAAGTCTCCCAAAATCAAACGTGGCGAGGGAAGAAGTTCTATTAAATCAAAGAGCAGCCGTTGCCCAACCTGTGCTCTGGGGGGAATATATATTGAGGCAATACAAAGCTCTTTACCTTGTATTGTCATTTGACATGCGACAACTTCGATGCCTGGAATCGAGGGGAGGTTAATACGATAGAAAGAGTAGCACTTTTTAATCCCTAAAAGTACTCCTCCATATGGGGTGTCTCGATCAAGGCGAATAATATTAAAATCATGGAAGTTGAGATCAATATTTGAAGTAAGCCAAGTTTCACAAAGGGAAAATGCATCGCATTTGTTTTTATTTATCAAAACTTTAAACGAATCAATTTTTGGTAAAATACTTCTACAATTCCACTGTAAGACAGAGATAGAATCCTTCATATACGCAGTTGAATTAGGCATCGAAGGATACAATCGCTGCAAGGAGAGGCCATTGGGCAGTCAACTGCTTCAAAAATGATCTAACTGTTGGGAGGAATGCTGTAAGAAAAATTTTAATTGGATCGGGTACATTGAAAGTTTCAAAAATCCAGTCCACAATGTCAGAAAATTTCACAAATCCAGAGTTTGGTTCATCAACTGGGAGTGTAAAAGGAGCAACTGGGGTTTTAGATGTTCCTGGCAGTGCTGGGAACTCCTTCTGGGACTTTAAATTTGCCAGCCCAGGAGGAGTTTGCTTCGGTTTTTCCGCAGCACTGTTTGGTTTGTTTGTAACCTTCATTTCACTTTGAGAAATCTTAGGACCTTTTCTGGGAAGTTTAGGAGAGGAAACACTTTTCCTCTTTCTAGACTCCCCAGGATTGGCGTAAGATGCTCCCGCTGGTGAATCGTCAGAATCGGTTTCCTCAGAGGGCAACAGATCGAAGGGGTTCGAAGTAACGGGAGAAGTGGTAACGGTCTTCTTCAGCATGTCAGCGTAGGAACGCTTTGAACGCTCTTTGAGAGACCGTTTTATTTTATCCCTGCGCTGCATGTACACCGCACATGTCGAGAGCTCATGCAGATTTTCTCCGCAGTGAATACACTTTTCAGCGTTAACACTGCAAGAATCTTCCGCATGAGACTCCCCACACTTGCCACAACGTGCCTTATTGCAGCAGTAGGCGGCTGTATGGCCTAACTGCTTGCAATTCAGGCAGTTCATGACGCGGGGCACGTAGAGCCTCACAGGGAGACGAACCCGGTGGATCGAGACGTGGCTTGGTAGTGCAGACCCGGCGAACGTAACTCGAAACGAGTCTGACGGAGTGTATACTGTTTTGCCACCGATGATCGATGCTGACCGCCATTGCTTGCAGTCGAGCACCTTTACTTCGGGACACGTTTTGTTCTTAAAGCACCCTTTGGCACTTTGTAGTATACACTCGACGGACAGACTCGAATCGGTTATGACACCGTCGATCTCCACGTCTCGTGCGGGTATGTAAACGCGATACTCGCGTGTGAAGAGCTCAGAGCAAGCTATATCGTTGGCCTCTTTCAGGTTACCGACCACGACACGGAGCTTGTTAGGCCGGACCTTGGAAATTTCGGTCACGCCCTTGTACTCCTTCGTCAGGTCTTTAGAAATCTGCAAGAGGTTCAACTTTTTCGATTTCGGTCCTGCCTTTGGCCGAAAATAAACAGTATAGCTGCCCTGGGCTCCGTCTGGGTAAAGCCTGGGGCGAGGGGGGACTGAAGAATGAACAGGGGAGGGGGTAACAGAAGGGTCAGGGTCAGAGGGGTTCGGGGATGGTGGCGCGGGAGGCGAGGGATCTACATCCATCTTAAGTCTAGCGCACTAGCGCTGACAAGAACACGTACCTTTTTATTTCTCCCTTCCAGTAAGGTTGGTTGTCCGATCGTTCGAAGTAGCAGCCGTTACAGCCAGCAGCACCAATACAGCAGCACTAAACAGCCACCAGCAGCGAGCCAGGTGTGAGATCACTCCACACAGCGATACGACTCGCTGACACTGATGGCTTCTTCTTTTTCCTCGTTTGTGTCTCGTCCACTGCTGTAGCACAATCCAGCCAGCAGCCAAATCGGCTTACGCACCAGCTGGCAGTCACGATGCGAAACAGTTGCACAAAGGAACGACCTTGAACCCGGATTTATTTCACTCGACCAGGCAAACAATGCCAACACTTGTTCACACGTCTTTTGTTTTATACTCTATCGGACCGATCACCAAACACGTCCAGTACTGATGCGTGTTCGGCACAGAGTGAGAAACCGGAAGTTGCCATCTTACAATTCAAAATGTTGTCTGAAGTCGATTTTTGGTAACAGTACATCATTACGGTTCCGGAAATACCAATATTGAGTGGTATTTGGTCGTTTGTCGCTGTTTTTCCGAAACCGAAAGTCACCACTTTGGATCTCATAATGGCATTTGAAGACAATTTCGATCGATTTTAGCTCCTGTGTATCATTCTAGATCCGGATATTATTATATTGTGTGAAAATCCGCCATTTTTAGCTGTTTTCCAGAAAACGGAAGTTGCCATCTTACAATCCAAAATGTTGCCTGAGGTCGATTATGGAACAAATTTGTTTCTACTAAAAACATTCACCTGCCAAATATGGTTCCATTTATAATTGGTTAGCTTTCGAGATGTGCAGAAATTTGTGTTTCATTACCACTTCCAGAAAAAGGAGGGGAGTCCAACTATTATGGACAAATTTGTTACCCCTTAAAACATCCACATGCCAAATTCGGTTTCATTTACTTGGTTTGTTCTTCAGTTGTGCAGAAATTTATGTTTAATTTGTATGGGACCCCTCCCTTACAGAAGAGGGAGGGGTCTCAAACTATCATAGGAACCTTTATCGGCACCAAAAACCCCTACCTACAAATTTTTACGTCGATCGGTTCGGTAGTTTTCGAGCCTATATGGATCAGACAGACAGACAAACCGGACTGCATTTTTATATGTATAGATTACAACATCAATATTTTAGAACCTAAAGAGTGAATATACATTCATTGGATTGAAGCGTTCATATAAATCTATTTTTACAAATCAAAGTTTGAATGAGAAAGGCTGGGTCTGACCGCTAGGTGGATTAATTTAGGTTTTTTCAATACAACAGTCAATAAACCTATGGCGGCGGTACGAAGTTTGCCGGGTCAGCTAGTAATCATATATATATATTTAAAAAAAATGAAACAAGAAATCTAATGTAGTATAGTAATTAGCCTATGTAGATGTAATATCCTATGATTCATGTGTGTGAGTAAAAGACTAAGATGAGAGAGTACACATAATGAAAGGCAGTAGTGATTTTGACAGCAATCGGTCTCCAACTGACCTCGATACTACTGAGATAACCCATTCATTTGACACCAGTTTTAATAAAATCGGTTTTGTGGTTTCTGAGATATTGATGTTTCGTGATTTTTACATTTCGATACATAACCTCCAAACTAAAAATCCGATTACAATGGAATTCAATGGCAACCTATGGCACAGTTGAACCTTTCATGTGCAATTAATTTCATGGAAATCGGTCCAGCCATTTTTGAGAAAAGTGAGTGAGAAAAAAAAGTTGCACACACAAACACGCACACATACATACATACATACAGAAAATGCTCAGCTCGTCGTACTGAGTCGAGTTATATACGACATTCGGTTTGGAGCACTTTCATACCTAATTTTTGCAGTGATTGCTATATCTTTCTAGGAGAAAGGCAAAAAACATAAGTGTTTGAAATAATGATTATAGCTAATACCCTATACCTTGAGTTATTCTACAAAACCTCAAGTAATTATTATATGCAAAAATACTATTTCAAAAACTTATATGGTTGAAACTGCTGAAAGTGTGAAGCTGGACTGGCCTGCAGCTATCACATCGCTGACCTAGCTAGGATTTCGATTGGTCAGGATTATCGGTTAAGCAAACGGCAAAGAAGAGTAGCCGTGCTATTTGAACATTCTCCACGTGGCTTGAGTCAAAGTCGGTACATTTAGTCGAAGCGGTACAAAAAAAACTAACCGACGACGCCGGGAATCGAACCCAAACGGGCCTTGAACCCTAGAGCTTTTTAGCTTTCGAATGAGGGGCATTAACGGTTCGATCAACTCTCGCTACCACCGGGTGATGTGAGTGGAGTTTAATATTTCGATTATCGATCATGCGCATGAATAAAGTAATAAGGAACGTATTCACAACCATGCATTTTTTTACGTGCTTGGATTTCTCCTGTAGATTCTGCTGATCTATCCCAGGTAAACGGTGATGACACTTCGGCGTGCAGCTCCCTGCCTAGCGCGTTGATAACGATCGGCGCTCTTCCGGTCGCGTGGTAGCTAACCGGGAACTTGTCCTTAGAAAACGGGCCCTTGGGGTCTGAAGCGGGTTCAAACGTAGAGTTGGCGGTGCGTCGGGAAGCTCCAGCGATGAACCTACACCACAAGCACGCATATCACAGTTTTACGATTTTGCACATCGTTATCTTCAATTTAAAAATTTATTACCTTTGATACGGTTCTCGCACGCACGATATTTGTCACGCACTCATATATCTACTCTGGGAACTACTAACCACTCTGGGAAAAGAATCTATTATTAGTACTTCCCTAATATGAAACTTTTTCACGTGGTTTGAATACCTCTTCAACCACACCGCGACGTACTAAAGAAAGACCGCTCCAACTTCTTTCACGATCCAAGAACAAGTGATCGAGAAAGCTAAAATTCCTCAGATAAGAATATGATCCTAGAAATCATCGTGACAGAAACTACGTAATAATTCACGGAATTATTGCGAAAGTTCCACCCAAACTTATTGGTGACGGGAGCCACCCCCCTAAAGTATCCCCAAGGTATTGATTTCCAACCTCCAAAGTTCGAGTATGACCGAACCGCTTCTCTTTGGAATCTCGAACAACTTCTGTCTTCTTAATTCTCGTTGCTGCGAAAGAGGCGTCTCCACTCCCCTTAACTTTACCGTCGAACCAACCCATCTGCGAGTTACAGTGGGCCCGAAGCTTAATCAAACTTTCAAACGCTCTGCGCGAGATAGCCAAAGATGCACACTCACTGTCTTGTTAAGGTAAGAACGAAAAGAAGGAAGCTTTAATATTGAGCGAGCCAAATATACAAGGTGTTTCTCAATGTATTATTTTTAATTGTTATTGTAAATTAATATATAACCTAAATTATGGTAATGCTACACGTGTTTACTTTCACCTGTTAGGTATGCTATTTCGTCACTGTAACATTCCAACTGTACTATACGGAAGTGGAACTCTGGTAAGGAATTTCGGTCTTCCTTTTTCTCTCTTACATATGATTGATGCAAATTTAAGGGCATACGCCGTTACCCATATTAATCTTTACCAGCTCGAGTAGTTCGTCGCGGATATTATTGGTGCAAGAGATTCGAAGTGAGTGTTTACACTTAAACACTTTTCCTCTGTAGTTGCATTAATTTTCTGTGGAATCTGTGACCAACCGGATTCGTTTTTCCATAAAAAATGTGAACCTTTGTACCATCTACTATCGATCGTCAATAATGGTTGCCATACCCATTTAGTACAATTATCAATAACATTCTATTTAGTTGGAAATTGACAAACCGGACATTTCCAAAATTTCACCCACCCGTGCAGCCACGTATTGGTTGTATCTGCGATGGTCTGCACTCAGCCACGAGAGCATGTTTTTTTTAATCAGACCAGCAAACTCGTCGATTTATTTTGATTGACAATCCCATGCTAACGGTATTGGCAAGCCTAGCTCCTATAACGGCTGCTTGAAGCTCAAATCTGGGGATTGAAACGTATTTGATTGGCGACACACGGGTTTTTGCGCAGACGAGCGGACATTCTACTGTGTCACCTTCAGCGTAGCGCAGGTATACTACAGCCGCCGCCCTCGCTTGCATCTACAAAGGTATGTAATTGTATTTCTGTCTGCTCTCCAACATTTATCTGCCGCCTATAACAGCGTGGCATCTTAAGATTTTCAATCTTATACAGTAATTGTAACCAATTTACCCACTTTTCAAACAACGTATCATTTACCTACTTTTCAAACAACGTATCGATTACCTCGTCCCAGTCTACTTTCGAAATCCAATTTCTTGAAGCAGTACATCCAGGTACATAAGATAATGCGATATTAGCCCCAACGGGTAATAGATTGTCATGAGAGTGCGCAATACCTCACGTTTTGTGGGTCGACGTTTAGCTTCCAATAGGTTCTTACTTAGCCTGGCCCTGTTTATTTTGAAAGTGAAGCAGTCTGTTTTGGCTCACCACCACTTGCCAAGTACCTTTTCGGTGGCCAAGTCCGATGAGAAATTGAGACTTTTCTCTTCGAGAGGATCGCCAGAGAGAGATGAGAGAATTCTTGGGGAGTTGGACATCCAATTGCGTATCTCGAAACCACCCCTCTGATGAACGTATCGAATTTGTTTCGCTTGTTCGGTGGCCTCTTCTTCCGATTCTAGACTATATAGCATACCATCACATATGTATTGTCTTGGAATCGTTTTACATTGAGATTCTTTACAAATTGGGCGCTGCTAGAAGAGCAGCAGGCCCCGAATGTCATAACTTGCATTACAAAAACGTCTGGTTTCGTTTGATTTATTTCACTTCTACACATAAATCTCTGACAGTGTTGGTCCATTGCACGTATTCGAATTTGATGAAACATTTCGCGAATGTCGCCGCATATTGCGAAGCGGCACTCACGAAATTTGTATGAAACGGCTGGTAACGAGGTTAAGAGATCTGGACCCGTAAGTAAAGTGGAGTTCAAAGAGACCCCATAAGAAACGGCTGCAGCACCCCAGACTAGTCTAACCTTGCTCGGCTTATTGGGATTCATAACCGGAAAGATCGATAAGTACCATACGCGTTCGTAGTTGACGACAAGTTCATCGCTTGTCAGTTTTTGTATGTACCCTTTCGCGATATAATCGGCTAACTTTTCGTCTAGCACTCGGTCTGAGCCGGGATCTTTTTCCAATCGTTTCACCAGACTATGGAATCGCTTTAGCGCCATTTGCTTGCTTTCTGGCAGTTTTACACGATCATGCTACCAGAGCAGTCCGCTCTCGTACCGCGTACCATACGGGTACCAAAACGGGTGACTTCTCTGAGCAGTTCAAGGGCGCGTTCGTCGTCGGGCGATGTCGTTACGTTCGTTTGCTTAACAATGCCGAGACTTTCAGTAGAAAAAAATCCTTTACAGTGAGATTCAGCGAAGTTTAATCTTCGCATTTACACGCGCACACGTAATACGTATAGAGAACCATATTCGTTTGCTGATTTTCTGGCACTACACAGTATACAGTCCATCCCAAACGGGTTTTCATAGCGATAGGTTGACCGACCTCTCCTTCGCGGCTTTTCTCACCAACATAATGCTAGCGTGCTGTATTCCGATTAATAAACGTTGTCGTACGTTTTCATAGGATGTCACCGGATTATTTAAGTAGTGGTTTTCCCGTCGAATATGATCCATATTCAGCGATGGATATGGGAGCTGCAATTTTTTCACGGCACGTACATTATGTTATCTAGTGCAAATCGTTTCCTTCTCTACCTGAAATTTCCAGTCTAACTTAACGTGATTCGTTTTCAGCACGATGCGTACCACCTGTCCATTTCAGACGTAGCGGAAAAGGCTCTACCACCAGATCTAGCACGTCAGCAAGTGATTGATCCATAAGGGTAAACGGGGATCCATCATCAAGGAACGCCAAGCAGTAAATTGACATGCCAGAGCCATATACCACCTCAGGTACATATCGAAATAATACTGGACTCGATTCGCTTTGGTGTGCATCCGTAGCGTTGCGGTTTCAGGCCTACCCCAGCATTCATATTTTTTTGAAGCAAGGGGTGGTGTTTGAATGTGCATCCTTGTACTACACACGTTTTAGGCTCGCATGTTCCTTTGTGTTGTTTCAAGCACTTTCGACACACTTTTGCTTCTCGCACAACAGACCATATTGCATCAAAGGGAAGTCCACGGAAGTGTGTGCATTTTTCGATGAGTTTGCAAGTTCCTTTGCAAAAGACGTAAGTTTTCACGAAAGTGTTTGCTGTCGAGATTGACGAGTCATTGCATTCGTCACTTGTTGTCACCTTAGCAAACTACGATATTTTTGTATGCACGAATGCTTTCGACCTCTTTTGATTTGATGCACTTTCATAGTGTGATGGTTGTTCTGTTTGAGACTAACACATTTTTGCGGCTAATGAAATGTAAAAGAAAAAATTGATCTTTGAGTTTCGTTTAGCGGTAGGGCTCAAAAGCTTCGTCTTCTCGAAAAAAGTCCTCATACAAAATTTCAGCTCAATTGACTTTAAGAAAGTATTGTCTCAAGCGGTCAAAGTCTCACCTAATCGACTTATGACGAAAGGCGTAGTTAATGCAGTTGTTGATATGAAATTTTTTTGATACCAAATATCTTAGAAATGCATAAGGGGCCATCCACATGTCATGTGGTGAGCTTTGGGGGGGGGGGGGGGGCTTGGCTTATGACCATGGTCCATACAATTTTATTCGAATTTATATGGGCAGTTGTACACGGAGGGGGGGGGGGGGTTAAAATCGTTGAAAATCTGTCCACGTGGTATGTGGATAACCCCTAAAACGTCGAGATCCGGGTTATCTTGAAAAAAAATCGGGATTTTTTGTGCTGGGAAACTCATTTCACTTGCCTCAATCTCATTTTCACTGCACTGTCAATCTGACTTAACGGAGCTAATTTTTGTCACCTCACTTTTGATGGAATCGGAAATAGGTCTCAAAAAGTGAAGTAAGCGTGAGAGTAAAATATACTTCACCGTAGAATAACTCCCGCATTAAGTACTGCTGAATATCGCACTGAATAAGGGCTCTCACACTTCAGGCGTAAAAGTTGATATTCGGCAAATTTTTAGTACTACTGAGGGACTACAAGTTTGTCATACATCGTTTCTCAAAATTGTACTGGTGGAGTGAGCTATCGTTAAAATAAAACGGCAGCCGAAAAAGCACCTAAAAATTGAATAAGCAAACTTACCGTATTTGAAACTCAAATATAATTCATAACGTTTTCGAAGTAATATGAAAACCTAATTTCAGAAGCTGTTTTGCTTGCGAAGCGAATAGACGCATATTATTTCAGTCCGTATCGATTCGCACGTCTTTTGCTCAACAATACATTTCGGTCACGGTTTTGTTTTCGGGTCAGTCAGTGCCGTGGTGATAATAGGCTGCGCACAGCAGCAGGAATTATATCCCGCACCGCCGGGTGCTGGCTACATCGCTAGCAGAAAAGTGATCCAGCCTTGGTGACAATAGCCGACAGTATAGCGGCAGAAGAACTATCCCCCGCATCGCCGCACCCATCCCCGCTTGCAGCACGTGAAGCCACCTCTGCGACAATAGCTGACAGTCCAGCAGTAGAAGCACTCCCCCGCGCACCGCCGGATTCTGGCTACCCCGCTTGCGGCACGGAAAAGCGTACGGCAGTACGTTGGTCAGGATTATCTTGTTAAGTATTGTGTTTCATTTTTTAACCCTTTAACTACCACTGACTTTTTTTTTATTTTGAACGATTATATTTGAACAAATTGTTTTTTCATTTAGTCAACTTTTTCTTGATTCCCCTCCATATACGGTTTTTTTACCGCGAGTAGCGGTAGAGCGAAACGCTCCCGCAAAAAATGGACAACATGCAGGTGGAATTATTCTTGTATATAGAAACCATTGGGGAAGAAATCGAAATCTCCCCCACCACCTCCCCTCTACCGTCCCCTCTACCGTCCCCTGTACCCTCCCCTGTACCTAGCCCAGTACCGGAAGCTCCGGAGGTACGGGTAAAAGCTTACCCAGATGCCGCTATAGGTCCATTTTTTGTCTTTTTCCGGCCCATAAAGAAGCCGTTAAACATTATACAAATTGGCAAGGACCTGGCAAAAAAGTTTTCGGCCGTAACCGAAATAACCAAGGTGAGACCGAATAAACTGCGAGTTGTCGTGGGATGCTTGAAGCAAGCAAACGCGATTGCTAGCTGCGAGCTCTTTACGCGAGAGTATCGCGTGTACATCCCTGCCAAGGACGTGGAGATCGACGGTGTGATTACCGAAGGGAATCTCACAGTCGATGACATTTTTCGTTATGGGGCTGGCTGTTTCAAGAACCCCTTAATGAAAAATGTAAAAATACTGGATGTCAAGCAACTGCATTCAGTATCCATCGTAGAAGGGAAGAAGAAATTCTCCCCTTCGGATTCCTTTCGGATAACCTTTGCTGGATCTGCTCTGCCGAACTACGTCCTTTTGGACAGGGTTCGTCTGCCTGTACGCCTGTTCGTACCGCGGGTCATGCATTGCCAAAACTGCAAGCAGTTAGGTCATACAGCCACCTACTGCTGCAACAAGGCACGCTGCAGCAAGTGCGGAGGAAATCATGCTGAGACCGCTTGCAGTGAGGATACTGAAAAGTGTCTTTACTGCGAGGGAACTCGGCATGACCTTTCGGCATGTCCCGCGTACAAACAGCGCGAGGAGAAAATAAAGCGTTCCCTCAAGGAACGATCAAAGCGCTCTTTTGCAGAAATGCTAAAGAGAGCTGAGCCACCTTCGACAGGAAACATTTTTTCCTTTTTGCCAACCGATGAGGGTACATCTGACGATCCCGTCGAAGGGTGTTCTTATGCCATGCCAGAAGGATCTAGGAAGAGGAGAATAGTAAACTCTCCTAATCTTTCTCGCAAAGGTCGTAAGATAACCCCTAGCGGAATGACCAATAAGCCTACGCAAAAAGGAAGCGGTGAAGAAAAACCGAAGCAAGTGCCTCCCGGTTTTAATTTCAAATCTAACCAGGAGTACCCACCGCTTCCTGGGGCACCAAAAACCCCTCGTGCACCCATTTCTCGATCAGAGGATAAAAAAGAAACAGGGTTTATAAATTTCTCTGATATTGTGGACTGGATATTCAAAACATTCAACATTACAGATCCCCTTCAAAACATTCTTCTTGCCCTTCTCCCTACAGTGAAAACATTTTTGAAACAACTGGCAGCAACTTGGCCCCTCATTTCAGCTATCATATTTTTCGATGACTAATACGGCGAAAGAGGTTAGGAATTTTATCACTGTATTACAGTGGAATTGCAGAAGTATCATCCCCAAACTCGATTTATTTTCTCATTTGATAAACACTTATAATTGTGACGCTTTTGCGCTTTGTGAAACTTTTCTAAATTCAAATAATCAACCCAATTTCCACGATTTTAACATAATCCGTCGAGACCGAGACTCACATGGTGGAGGGGTACTTTTAGGGATCAGAAAGTGCTACTCCTTTTTTAGAACCAACCTCCCTCGAATCTCGAATATTGAAGTCGTTGCCATTCAAACAAATATGAATGGAAAAGACCTTTGCATTGCTTCGAATTATATTCCTCCATCCGTGCGGATTGAACAGAGGCAACTTCCTGACATAGCAGAATTGCTTCCCGCACCTTTTTCGATTTTGGGAGATTTTAACTCCCACTGTTTGCAATATGGATCGCAATACGACGACGCCCGATCTTCTTTAATTTGTAACTTGATCGACGACTTCAATATGACACTTTTGAATACTGGGGAAGCGACACGTGTACCTAATCCTCCAGCACGTGAAAGCGTGCTTGACCTATCCCTTTGCTCGACATCACTAGCGTTAGAGTGCCAGTGGAAAGTAATCAATGATCCTCACGGTAGTGATCATCTTCCAATCGTTATTTCAATTGCTAATGGTTCAACTCCCGCGAATCCAATCAATATGTCATACGACCTCACACGTAACATTGATTGGAAGCGTTATGAGACTATCATAGCGGAAAATCTCGAATCTCACGAGGAACTTCCTCCGGAGGAAGAATACGCGTTCCTTTCTGGCTTGATCATCGACGCCGCGACTCAAGCTCAGACCAAACCGATACCCGGGATAACAATTAGACGGCGTCCTCCTACCAAGTGGTGGGACAAAGAGTGCTCTGAACTGTACGCGCGAAGGTCCTCGGCATATAAGGACTACCGAAAGTATGGCTCGGTTAAGCTGCTTCGAAGGTACGAGGTACTGGACAGGCAGATGAAGAGCTTAATGAAAGCGAAAAAACGCGGATACTGGCGGCGGTTTGTAAACGCGTTATCGAGGGAAACAGCGATGAGCACTCTTTGGGATACCGCCAGGCGCATGCGGAATCGTAACGTTTCGAATGAGAGCGAGGAGTATTCAGACCGCTGGATACTCGATTTTGCCAAAAAGGTCTGTCCGGACTCTGTACCGGAACAGAAGACCTTTCGCAACGCGTTTTTAGTAGCTACGGAAGAGCCTCCATTTTCGATGTTGGAATTTTCAATGGCTCTCCTGTCGTGCAACAATAAGGCTCCAGGGTTGGATAGAATTAAATTCAACTTGTTGAAGAATCTACCCGACTCTGCAAAAAGACGCTTGTTGGACTTGTTCAACAAGTTTCTTGAGCTAAACATTGTTCCGCACGACTGGAGGGAGATAAAAGTCATTGCTATTCAAAAACCCGGAAAACCTGCCTCTGATCACAATTCTTATAGGCCGATTGCTATGCTCTCCTGCATCCGGAAATTAATGGAGAAAATGATCCTCTTACGGTTAGACAAATGGGTCGAAACAAATGGTTTACTTTCAGATACTCAATTTGGCTTCCGCCGGGGCAAAGGAACGAACGATTGCCTAGCGTTGCTTTCTACTGAAATTCAACTCGCCTTTGCTCGAAAAGAGCAAATGGCTTCTGCATTCTTGGACATTAAGGGGGCATTTGACTCTGTCTCTGTAGAAGTTTTAACCGAGAAACTTCATTCGCAGCGACTTTCACCAAATTTGAATAATTTTTTGCTCAATTTGTTGTCAGAAAAGCATATGTATTTCTCACATGGTGATTCGACAACTTCCCGAATTAGTTACATGGGTCTTCCCCAGGGCTCATGTTTAAGCCCTCTCTTATATAATTTTTACGTTAATGACATCGATGAATGTCTTGCCAATTCATGCACGCTACGGCAACTTGCAGACGATAGCGTTGTATCCATTACTGGTAGCGAGGCTAGCGATCTGCAAGGACCATTGCAAGATACCTTAGACAATTTGTCTGAATGGGCTCTCAAGCTGGGTATCGAATTCTCTCCGGAGAAAACTGAGCTGGTCGTTTTTTCTAGGAAGCATAACCCAGCTCAGCTGCAGCTCCTACTAACGGGTAAAACGATCACTCAGGCTTTAGTCGCTAAATATCTCGGGGTCTGGTTCGACTCTAAATGCACCTGGGCTTGTCATATTAGGTATCTGACACAAAAATGCCAACAGAGGATTAATTTTCTTCGTACGATTACTGGAACTTGGTGGGGTGCTCACCCAAGAGACCTTCTAAGGTTATACCAAACAACGATACTGTCAGTTCTTGAATACGGTTGTTTCTGCTTTCGCTCTGCTGCGAAAACACACATTATAAAACTTGAAAGAATACAATATCGTTGTTTGCGTATTGCCTTAGGTTGCATGCAGTCGACCCATACGATGAGTCTTGAAGTGCTAGCGGGTATTCTTCCGTTGAAACATCGTTTTTGGAATCTCTCTTACCGGTTACTTATTCGATGTACGATCATGAACCCATTAGTAATTGAAAATTTCGAGAGGTTGGTCGACCTTCAATCTCAATCCAGATTTATGACTTTATATTTTGACTATATGGCCCAAAATATTAATCCTTCTTCATACGATTCCTCCAATGTCGCACTTTTAAATACTTCTAATAATGCTATATTCTTCGACACCACCATGAAACAAGACATTTCTGGTATCCCGGATCAATTACGACCGCAAGAGATCCCTAAGATTTTTTCCGATAAGTTCAAACATGTTAGTTGTGATAAAAGGTTTTTCACTGACGGATCTAATCTAGATGAGTCCACTGGCTTCGGTGTGTACCACGAAAATTTTACTGCCTCCTACAAACTAGATGCTCCTGCTTCCGTGTACACCGCAGAACTTGCTGCTATTCAGTACTCCCTTGGGATCATCGAAACCCTACCCATAGACCACTACTTCATCTTCACAGACAGTCTCAGTGCCATTGAGGCTCTGCGATCCTGGGGAAAATACGTCGGTTTTTAAGTGCTTTAACAGATAAAAATTACCGGGTTACCTTAGCGTGGGTACCTTCTCATTGTTCCATTCCGGGCAATGAAAAGGCTGACTCTTTAGCTAAGGTGAGTGCTATTGATGGCGATATTTATAGTAGACCAATTGCTTATGATGAATTTTATAGTATTTTGCGTCAGAGAACACTCAATAGTTGGCAATTATCATGGGATACAGATGAACTGGGACGGTGGCTACATTCCATTTCTCCTAAGGTATCGACGAAAGCATGGTTCAAGGGGTTGGATGTAAGTCGGGACTTCATTCGAGTGATGTCAAGACTTATGTCCAATCACTACACGTTAAACACGCATCTCTTTCGTATAGCACTTGTGGACAGTAATCACTGCGTTTGTGGCGATGGCTACCACGACATCGAGCACGTTGTTTGGTCGTGTGCCGAATACTCTGATGTTAGGTCCAAGCTAATAGATTCCCTTCGGGCCCGAGGAAGACAAGCAAATGTACCCGTTAGAGACATTTTGGGAAGTGGTGATCTCCAGTATATGTCAGAGCTATACTGTTTTTTGAAAAATGCGGATATTAAACTCTAAAATAAACGTTTTTTTGTATCTTATCAAATTACTCATCCTTCTTTCACTGAATGACTGGTGTACCTTGTGCTGGAGACACAAAAACTCGAAACCTGATTGGATACAGTGCTGTACCTGTTTCGAGATCACGATAATTCGGTGCAATGTGAAATGCAGTGTAATACATGTGCGAAAATTTATTCACTAGTAATTAGAAATTAGTTTATATTTATCTTAGAATAGTTATAGTTAATAATTACTTAATAATACAAACAAACTCAAGCTCCCAACCCAACAACCCCCAACCAGAAATCTGCAAAACCATACTAACCCCAGTAAATCGGGTGTAGCGATGACTCCCTCTAACAAGTTTGTTTTTACCCTGTAAAAATAAAATGTATTGTAAACACTGCTCCGTCAAGCTAACGCAAATGAGCTAGAAAATAAACAACTTTAAAACTTAAATGAAAACCTAATTTAATCCACCTAGCGGTCAGACCCAGCCTTTCTCATTCAAACTTATTATTTGTAAAAATAGATTTACATGGACGCTTCAATCCAATAAAAGTATACTCACTCTTTGGGTTCTAATGAAGTTGTAATTGAAATATAAAATATGAAATTTGACGTAATGTTAGTGCTTCAGAAATAGCGAAATACAAAAATGACCCCTACATACAAATTTTTACGTCGATCGGTTCGGTAGTTTTCGAGCCTATATGGATCAGACAGACAGACAAACCGGACTGCATTTTTATATGTATAGATTACAACATCAATATTTTAGAACCTAAAGAGTGAATATACATTCATTGGATTGAAGCGTTCATATAAATCTATTTTTACAAATCAAAGTTTGAATGAGAAAGGCTGGGTCTGACCGCTAGGTGGATTAATTTAGGTTTTTTCAATACAACAGTCAATAAACCTATGGCGGCGGTACGAAGTTTGCCGGGTCAGCTAGTAATCATATATATATATTTAAAAAAAATGAAACAAGAAATCTAATGTAGTATAGTAATTAGCCTATGTAGATGTAATATCCTATGATTCATGTGTGTGAGTAAAAGACTAAGATGAGAGAGTACACATAATGAAAGGCAGTAGTGATTTTGACAGCAATCGGTCTCCAACTGACCTCGATACTACAGAGATAACCCATTCATTTGACACCAGTTTTAATAAAATCGGTTTTGTGGTTTCTGAGATATTGATGTTTCGTGATTTTTACATTTCGATACATAACCTCCAAACTAAAAATCCGATTACAATGGAATTCAATGGCAACCTATGGCACAGTTGGACCTTTTATGTGCAATTAATTTCATGGAAATCGGTCCAGCCATTTTTGAGAAAAGTGAGTGAGAAAAAAAAGTTGCACACACAAACACGCACACATACATACATACATACAGAAAATGCTCAGCTCGTCGTACTGAGTCGAGTTATATACGACATTCGGTTTGGAGCACTTTCATACCTAATTTTTGCAGTGATTGCTATATCTATCTAGGAGAAAGGCAAAAAACATAAGTGTTTAAAATAATGATTATAGCTAATACCCTATACCTTGAGTTATTCTACAAAACCTCAAGTAATTATTATATGCAAAAATACTATTTCAAAAACTTAAATGGTTGAAACTGCTGAAAGTGTGAAGCTGGACTGGCCTGCAGCTATCACATCGCTGACCTAGCTAGGATTTCGATTGGTCAGGATTATCGGTTAAGCAAACGGCAAAGAAGAGTAGCCGTGCTATTTGAACATTCTCCACGTGGCTTGAGTCAAAGTCGGTACATTTAGTCGAAGCGGTACAAAAAAAACTAACCGACGACGCCGGGTCTCGAACCCAAACGGGCCTTGAACCCTAGAGCTTTTTAGCTTTCGAATGAGAGGCATTTACGGTTCGATCAACTCTCGCTACCACCGGGTGATGTGAGTGGAGTTTAATATTTCGATTATCGATCATGCGCATGAATAAAGTAATAAGGAACGTATTCACAACCATGCATTTTTTTACGTGCTTGGATTTCTCCTGTAGATTCCCTTATCTATCCCAGGTAAACGGTGATGACACTTCGGCGTGCAGCTCCCTGCCTAGCGCGTTGATGACGATCGGCGCTCTTCCGGTCGCGTGGTAGCTAACCGGGAACTTGTCCTTAAAAAACGGGCCCTTGGGGTCTGAAGCGGGTTCAAACGTAGAGTTGGCGGTGCGTCGGGAAGCTCCAGCGATGAACCTACACCACAAGCACGCATATCACAGTTTTACGATTTTGCACATCGTTATCTTTAATTTAAAAATTTATTACCTTTGATACGGTTCTCGCACGCACGATATTTGTCACGCACTCATATATCTACTCTGGGAACTACTAACCACTCTGGGAAAAGAATCTATTATTAGTACTTCCCTAATATGAAACTTTTTCACGTGGTTTGAATACCTTTTCAACCACACCGCGACGTACTAAAGAAAGACCGCTCCAACTTCTTTCACGATCCAAGAACAAGTGATCGAGAAAGCTAAAATTCCTCAGATAAGAATATGATCCTAGAAATCATCGTGACAGAAACTACGTAATAATTCACGGAATTATTGCGAAAGTTCCACCCAAACTTATTGGTGACGGGAGCCACCCCCCCTAAAGTATCCCCAAGGTATTGATTTCCAACCTCCAAAGTTCGAGTATGACCGAACCGCTTCTCTTTGGAATCTCGAACAACTTCTGTCTTCTTAATTCTCGTTGCTGCGAAAGAGGCGTCTCCACTCCCCTTAACTTTACCGTCGAACCAACCCATCTGCGAGTTACAGTGGGCCCGAAGCTTAATCAAACTTTCAAACGCTCTGCGCGAGATAGCCAAAGATGCACACTCACTGTCTTGTTAAGGTAAGAACGAAAAGAAGGAAGCTTTAATATTGAGCGAGCCAAATATACAAGGTGTTTCTCAATGTATTATTTTTAATTGTTATTGTAAATTAATATATAACCTAAATTATGGTAATGCTACACGTGTTTACTTTCACCTGTTAGGTATGCTATTTCGTCACTGTAACATTCCAACTGTACTATACGGAAGTGGAACTCTGGTAAGGAATTTCGGTCTTCCTTTTTCTCTCTTACATATGATTGATGCAAATTTAAGGGCATACGCCGTTACCCATATTAATCTTTACCAGCTCGAGTAGTTCGTCGCGGATATTATTGGTGCACGAGATTCGAAGTGAGTGTTTACACTTAAACGCTTTTCCTCTGTAGTTGCATTAATTTTCTGTGGAATCTGTGACCAACCGGATTCGTTTTTCCATAAAAAATGTGAACCTTTGTACCATCTACTATCGATCGTCAATAATGGTTGCCATACCCATTTAGTACAATTATCAATAACATTCTATTTAGTTGGAAATTGACAAACCGGACATTTCCAAAATTTCACCCACCCGTGCAGCCACGTATTGGTTGTATCTGCGATGGTCTGCACTCAGCCACGAGAGCATGTTTTTTTTAATCAGACCAGCAAACTCGTCGATTTATTTTGATTGACAATCCCATGCTAACGGTATTGGCAAGCCTAGCTCCTATAACGGCTGCTTGAAGCTCAAATCTGGGGATTGAAACGTATTTGATTGGCGACACACGGGTTTTTGCGCAGACGAGCGGACATTCTACTGTGTCACCTTCAGCGTAGCGCAGGTATACTACAGCCGCCGCCCTCGCTTGCATCTACAAAGGTATGTAATTGTATTTCTGTCTGCTCTCCAACATTTATCTGCCGCCTATAACAGCGTGGCATCTTAAGATTTTCAATCTTATACAGTAATTGTAACCAATTTACCCACTTTTCAAACAACGTATCATATACCTACTTTTCAAACAACGTATCGATTACCTCGTCCCAGTCTACTTTCGAAATCCAATTTCTTGAAGCAGTACATCCAGGTACATAAGATAATGCGATATTAGCCCCAACGGGTAATAGATTGTCATGAGAGTGCGCAATACCTCACGTTTTGTGGGTCGACGTTTAGCTTCCAATAGGTTCTTACTTAGCCTGGCCCTGTTTATTTTGAAAGTGAAGCAGTCTGTTTTGGCTCACCACCACTTGCCAAGTACCTTTTCGGTGGCCAAGTCCGATGAGAAATTGAGACTTTTCTCTTCGAGAGGATCGCCAGAGAGAGATGAGAGAATTCTTGGGGAGTTGGACATCCAATTGCGTATCTCGAAACCACCCCTCTGATGAACGTATCGAATTTGTTTCGCTTGTTCGGTGGCCTCTTCTTCCGATTCTAGACTATATAGCATACCATCACATATGTATTGTCTTGGAATCGTTTTACATTGAGATTCTTTACAAATTGGGCGCTGCTAGAAGAGCAGCAGGCCCCGAATGTCATAACTTGCATTACAAAAACGTCTGGTTTCGTTTGATTTATTTCACTTCTACACATAAATCTCTGACAGTGTTGGTCCATTGCACGTATTCGAATTTGATGAAACATTTCGCGAATGTCGCCGCATATTGCGAAGCGGCACTCACGAAATTTGTATGAAACGGCTGGTAACGAGGTTAAGAGATCTGGACCCGTAAGTAAAGTGGAGTTCAAAGAGATCCCATAAGAAACGGCTGCAGCATCCCAGACTAGTCTAACCTTGCTCGGCTTATTGGGATTCATAACCGGAAAGATCGATAAGTACCATACGCGTTCGTAGTTGACGACAAGTTCATCGCTTGTCAGTTTTTGTATGTACCCTTTCGCGATATAATCGGCTAACTTTTCGTCTAGCACTCGGTCTGAGCCGGGATCTTTTTCCAATCGTTTCACCAGACTATGGAATCGCTTTAGCGCCATTTGCTTGCTTTCTGGCAGTTTTACACGATCATGCTCCCAGAGCAGTCCGCTCTCGTACCGCGTACCATACGGGTACCAAAACGGGTGACTTCTCTGAGCAGTTCAAGGGCGCGTTCGTCGTCGGGCGATGTCGTTACGTTCGTTTGCTTAACAATGCCGAGACTTTCAGTAGAAAAAAATCCTTTACAGTGAGATTCAGCGAAGTTTAATCTTCGCATTTACACGCGCACACGTAATACGTATAGAGAACCATATTCGTTTGCTGATTTTCTGGCACTACACAGTATACAGTCCATCCCAAACGGGTTTTCATAGCGATAGGTTGACCGACCTCTCCTTCGCGGCTTTTCTCACCAACATAATGCTAGCGTGCTGTATTCCGATTAATAAACGTTGTCGTACGTTTTCATAGGATGTCACCGGATTATTTAAGTAGTGGTTTTCCCGTCGAATATGATCCATATTCAGCGATGGATATGGGAGCTGCAATTTTTTCACGGCACGTACATTATGTTATCTAGTGCAAATCGTTTCCTTCTCTACCTGAAATTTCCAGTCTAACTTAACGTGATTCGTTTTCAGCACGATGCGTACCACCTGTCCATTTCAGACGTAGCGGAAAAGGCTCTACCACCAGATCTAGCACGTCAGCAAGTGATTGATCCATAAGGGTAAGCGGGGATCCATCATAAAGGAACGCCAAGCAGTAAATTGACATGCCAGAGCCATATACCACCACAGGTACATATCGAAATAATACTGGACTCGATTCGCTTTGGTGTGCATCCGTAGCGTTGCGGTTTCAGGCCTACCCCAGCATTCATATTTTTTTGAAGCAAGGGGTGGTGTTTGAATGTGCATCCTTGTACTACACACGTTTTAGGCTCGCATGTTCCTTTGTGTTGTTTCAAGCACTTTCGACACACTTTTGCTTCTCGCACAACAGACCATATTGCATCAAAGGGAAGTCCACGGAAGTGTGTGCATTTTTCGATGAGTTTGCAAGTTCCTTTGCAAAAGACGTAAGTTTTCACGAAAGTGTTTGCTGTCGAGATTGACGAGTCATTGCATTCGTCACTTGTTGTCACCTTAGCAAACTACGATATTTTTGTATGCACGAATGCTTTCGACCTCTTTTGGTTTGATGCACTTTCATAGTGTGATGGTTGTTCTGTTTGAGACTAACACATTTTTGCGGCTAATGAAATGTAAAAGAAAAAATTGATCTTTGAGTTTCGTTTAGCGGTAGGGCTCAAAAGCTTCGTCTTCTCGAAAAAAGTCCTCATACAAAATTTCAGCTCAATTGACTTTAAGAAAGTATTGTCTCAAGCGGTCAAAGTCTCACCTAATCGACTTATGACGAAAGGCGTAGTTAATGCAGTTGTTGATATGAAATTTTTTTGATACCAAATATCTTAGAAATGCATAAGGGGCCATCCACATGTCATGTGGTGAGCTTTGGGGGGGGGGCTTGGCTTATGACCATGGTCCATACAATTTTATTCGAATTTATATGGGCAGTTGTACACGGAGGGGGGGGGGGGTTAAAATCGTTAAAAATCTGTCCACGTGGTATGTGGATAACCCCTAAAACGTCGAGATCCGGGTTATCTTGAAAAAAAAAAGTCGGGATTTTTTGTGCTGGGAAACTCATTTCACTTGCCTCAATCTCATTTTCACTGCACTGTCAATCTAACTTAACGGAGCTAATTTTTGTCACCTCACTTTTGATGGAATCGGAAATAGGTCTCAAAAAGTGAAGTAAGCGTGAGAGTAAAATATACTTCACCGTAGAATAACTCCCGCATTAAGTACTGCTGAATATCGCACTGAATAAGGGCTCTCACACTTCAGGCGTAAAAGTTGATATTCGGCAAATTTTTAGTACTACTGAGGGACTACAAGTTTGTCATACATCGTTTCTCAAAATTGTACTGGTGGAGTGAGCTATCGTTAAAATAAAACGGCAGCCGAAAAAGCACCTAAAAATTGAATAAGCAAACTTACCGTATTTGAAACTCAAATATAATTCATAACGTTTTCGAAGTAATATGAAAACCTAATTTAATCCACCTAGCGGTCAGACCCAGCCTTTCTCATTCAAACTTATTATTTGTAAAAATAGATTTACATGGACGCTTCAGTCCAATAAAAGTATACTCACTCTTTGGGTTCTAATGAAGTTGTAATTGAAATATAAAATATGAAATTTGACGTAATGTTAGTGCTTCAGAAATAGCGAAATACAAAAATTACTCTTAATTTCGAACAATTTAATCACGATCGATACCGAGAACCTTCAAATAGTACGATTTTTTTAAATGTCGCACGCTTAGCCTTGGGGCTAATAGCGGTCTCGATCAACTAGATTAGTTGAGAGAATTCGTTATCGATATTGTTTTTGGCACATTTTGTATGTGTAGGATAAGTACAACGATACACCGTGCCCCAGTGCTGAGGCGAGAAAATTTCCAGCTCCCAATATCACCCAATATCACAACCGTGAGGGAGAGCTAGCCGACCGACATCGCTAACCACAGAGCCACGGGGACCACACTCCATACAAGCCCGGTTTTGAGGGGGGGCAAATGCCCCGGGCCTCCCGATTCAAGGGCCCCCCTAGTCCTGGGGCGACCTTTTTTCCTTTCTCCTAGAAAGGAATAGCAATCACTAGAAAAACCAAAAATATAAAAGGGGTCGAATTTTTAGTTTAGAGGTTATGTATCAAAATGTAAAAATCACGAAACATCAATATCTCAGAGACCACATAACCGATTTCAATAACACTAGTTTCAAATGATCGGGCTGTCTCCAAAACCCTTAACTTTTAAATTGTGTTATGATTAAGCATATGGTTCAAAAGTTATGTGAAGAAAAGTTATCCTGAGGTTGTTTAAACTCACTAATTTTTCTCAGAGATGGCCGAACCTATTTTCACAAAATTAGTGTCAAATGAAAAGTCTAGTTGTCCCATAGGTTCCTATTGAATTTCATTGTAATCAGATTGTAACTTTGTCCGTTGTTCATAAAAATGTGAAATCACATGATGAGAGTAAACATTATATCTAATGTTTACCATTATCGTTTCATTTCATTATTTCATTCTCTTGTCGGTGTCCACTACCAGGAGGCTCCAAGCGCTAGCCTTCTGGTGTGAAAGTATCGGTAATGGGCATTTGAAAAAAAAATTGAAAAAGTTAGATGGAATAAAATATGAATATCAATATAAATAAATATAAATAAGTAAAATAGTGAGTCCCTTAAAAGGAAATTAATTTCCACTGGGACGTCACATCAGCACAGGGGCGGTTTAACGCGAAGGCGAAGCAGGCGGTCGCCTGCTCGTCAATCATCGAGGGGCGGCAAACAGACGGCTAATGCGTGTGCTTATTTTTTAAGCGACGAGGAAAATTTTTCTCTCTCTAGCAGGATTTCCATTCACGTGCGACGCGACCATCCACATTTTCATGTACTAACGTTGTACTAACACTCCACATGCCACAGTCTTCTTGCAAAATTTCAGCTCAGTCGGACTTCGAAAAGTGGTGCCTCGAAGCGGTCAAAGTTTCACTTTTTCGGCCGATAAAAAATGCACAGGTAGTTCGTAAAATGTTCGATATTGAAAAAAATGGTCTTAGAAATACATGAAACGTCGAGATCTGTCATAATCTCTTAAACTAATTATCTTTAACTTTTTTTTTGTAAAAATCAATTTTTGTAAAATCAATCCGTTCCATGCAGCAACCATTCTCTCAATCTTGTTGTTAGCGATGGTGCCAAGTCATGTTTTGATGCAGTAGACTTTTTCAGTGTCGTGCAAGATATTTTCAACTTCTTTTCTGCTTCAACTCATCGTTCAAAAAACACATTACTTCTCTTACGGTAAAGCCTCTGAGTGGAACGCGTTGGGAAAGTCGAATTTATGCTGTCACTCCCTTGAGGTTTAATATAGGAGAAATTTATTATGCCCTATATGAAGCAATCGAGGATCTGAAGCAAGATGCGTTTGCAAGAAATACTGCAAAAAGCCTAGCAAAAAAAAATTAAAAGAATCAAATTCTTATGCAGTTTAGTAGCTTGGCATTCAATTTTGTTCAAAATCAATTTAGTGAGTAAGTACCTTCAAAAAATAAATAGCAGTCTCGAAAACACTATAGACTTGATAGGCAGCGTTTAAAATTTTTTGAAAAATATGAGTAATGAAGGTTTGAATAGCGTCATTACTGATGCAAAAGAACGTGCCGACATTTTAGAAGTAAATCCGGAGTGTTAAACAGAAACACGAATTCGGCCGAGAATGATAAAGAAACAGTTTGCATACGAACAGTCAGATGAACCAATTACATCGAAAAAACTCTCTTTCAAAGTGAATTTCTTCTATTCTGTATTGGATGTAGCTATTGCATCGTTCAATGATCGAATCCAGTTAATGAAAAATCACAGTAACAATTTCAGCTTCTTGTATGATATTCACAGTTTAATGGGTTGTAGTACAGATCAGTTAGAGAAAAGTTGTCTACATTTACAGAAAATCCTCACACACAAGAAAGAGTGTGACATCGATGGACATGAAATGCACCAAGAACTTGTTATTTTATCACCTATGTTGCCAGCTGAGACGACTCCAATGAATGCGTTAAACTACATCACAAAAAATCAACTGATTGATACTTTTTCAAATGTTTTTGTATCTTTGAGAATTTTACTCACTTTACCCATTAGTGTAACAAGAGGTGTTCTTTGAGCTCCTGGAAAAGACATACAATGAAAGCGCAGGAGACACATCTATAGTTCGATGAGCACTACAGCGCGAGAAGTGTTGGGTACAACTGCGGCAGCTGCGTCCAATGAGTGGTTTGACGCTGAGTGCCAGCGAGTGACGGAGGAGAAGAACCGCGCCAGGAGTCACATGTTGGCCACGGCTGTGACTCGTCAGAGCGTGGGTATATATCGAGATGCTAGAGCCGCTGAAAAGAGACTCCATCGCTTGAAGAAACGACAGCATTGGGAGCGTCTTCTTGCGGAGGCGGAAGGTTGCTTCTCCAGGCACGATGCGAGGAGCTTTTACAAGAAGGTCAACGGAATTAGGAATCGAAACGTGTCAGCTCCTGTCATGTGTAACGATAGGGAGGGGAACCTGATAACCGATAAAACAGAGGTGGCCAGGCGTTGGAAGGAACACTTCAGTGTGCTGTTGAACGGTGAGGGAAACAGTGGAGTCGAAAGGAGCAGGATGACTATTGAGAATGATGGTCAAGCTGTGGATCCACCATCTATGGACGAGGTGAAGAAAGCAGTGAAAGAGCTGAGAAACTGCAAGGCAGCTGGGAAGGACGGCATTACCGCCGAACTCTTCAAAGTCGGGAGCGAACAGCTGTGTCGTGCCATCCATCGGATCACGCTGAGAGTGTGGTCTGATGAAGAATTGCCCTCGGACTGGTTGGAGGGTCTCATATGACCGATCTACAAAAAGGTCATCGCCTGGACTGTAGCAATTATCGTGGCATAACTCTTCTCAATACCGTGTACAAAATTCTCTCCCGCATCCTGTTCCACAGACTGAGGCCGTTGCAGGAGACCTTTGTTGGCGAGTACCAATGCGGTTTTTGAGGGGGACGCTCCACGACGGACCAAATGTTTACCTTGCGACAAATCCTCGATAAATTTCGAGAATTCAACTTACAGACGCACCAACTGTTAATAGACTTCAGGGCAACGTACGATTCAGTTAAGAGAAATGAGTTATGGCGGATCATGCTCGAACATGGCTTACCAACAAAGCTGATTAGGTTCATACGTGCCACCCTTGAAGGTTCTACATCAAGCGTCAGGATAGCCGGTGAGATATCGGACCCTTTCGTGACGTTAGTAGGTTTGAAGCAGGGTGATGGGCTGTCGAACTTATTGTTCAACATCGCATTGGAAGGTGCTATACGGAGAGCTGGTGTGCAGAGAAGCGGCACCATCATTACGAAATCGCACATGCTTCTAGGTTTTGCGGATGATATCGACATTATTGGTATTAATCGTAGAGCAGTGGAAGAGGCCTTCGGACCTCTCAGGAGAGAAGCTGCGAGATTAGGGCTTGTCATAAACTCTGCCAAAACGAAATACATGGTGGCTGGCAGAGTGCGTGGTAGTCCGTCGGAGGTTGGTGCTGCGGTGGTGCTAGATGGGGAAACATTTGAAGTAGTCGACGAATTTATTTACCTGGGAACATTAGTGACATGTGACAACGAGGTTAGCCGTGAGATAAGGAGGCGGATAGCGGCGCAAACAGGGCCTTTTACGGATTACGTAAGCTAAGGTCCCGCAGTCTGCAAATCCGTACAAAACTTACACTCTATAAAACACTGATTCTTCCAGTGGCTCTCTACGGCCATGAATCATGGACACTGAAAGAGGCTGATCGGCGAGCTCTTCGTGTTTTTGAGCGTAGGATTTTGCGTTCAATCCTTGGCGGCAAACTAGAAAATGGTGTTTGGCGCAGACGCATGAACCATGAAGTGTACCAGGCATACAAATCGGCGGATATAGTCAAGCGGATAAAACACGGTAGGCTTCAGTGGGCTGGGCATGTAGCGAGAATGCCGGATGAGCGTCAAGCGAAGACTATATTTAGCAGGAATCCCGATAGAGGTCGTCGACTTCGAGGTAGACCCCGCACTCGTTGGATGTGTGCTGTCGACGAGGATGCACGCGAAATAGGTGTTAGGGGCGATTGGAAGGATAGCACCCCAAGACCGAGGGACATGGCGACGTATTCTGGATTCGGCACTGGATTGATAATCGGTCTGTCGCCTTGAAGGTATAGTAGAGTAAAGTAAGTAAGTAACAAGTGGCGAGAGAAGTTTCTCAAAATTAAAACTTATAAAGACTTAACTACGATCGACCATGTCGCAAGAACGTTTGTGTGGCTTGGCGATAATATCGATAGATAGACAGGTGCTTCAAGAAATTGATATGTCGGAAATGATAAAAAAATTTGCAACATTGAAAGCATGAAAAGTTAATTTTTGAATTGTTAACACAACACATGCTGTCTAATCAAATTTTCGAGTCTATAGAAAATGCGTTTCATATAAAATAAAAACTTGAGGGGGGGCGGCAAAATCAGTCTTCGCCTGCAGCTCAAATCGGCCTTCGTCCGCCCCTGCATCAGCAGAGCCTAACCCTGGCCCGGGGTAGGTAAATATTCTTTGCAATTCCTGCAAAGAAGTGCAAGAACTCTATGTTAAACATATTGACTTTCTCCAAACGATCACTGGCTAATTAAAAGGTAGAAAAGTGATTCAAATGGCCGAATGTCATATACTACTCGACTCAGTTCGACGAATCGAGCATATATGTATAGGTATAGGTGTACACTGAGGTCGCTTTTTACGTGGTTGGTTGTACCGCATTTAAATGATTAGGTTAGATATATTCATACTAAACATATTTGATGCCGCGTACAAACCAACTTCCGAATCGAGTAAAAATAATCCGCTTAGTTGTAAAAATATCCTGTTCAAAAAGTTCAGAAGCGACACCTTTTTCTTCGCACTAACTTTTCTCAGAGATGGTCTGACCGATTCTTCCTATCTTGGTGTCAAATGAAGGGTCTATTTGCCGCTTAGGTTGCTTTTGAATTTCATTGTAATCAAACTTTCAGTTTTGGCGCTGTGAAAATCGCTCTTATATCTCAGAAGCTATGAACAGAGGTGAATCCAAATTAATGGGCTTTTAAACCCTTAAACATAAAATTTCATAATGTTTAAACATGTGGTTTGAAAGTTATAGAAAAAAGCGTAACCCGCAGACTGTTTAAAACTATAGCTACGATCAAAATATGTGGCCTCAAAATCATTTCAATTTGATATTGTACTATTTCAATGTTTGCGGCCTTGCTCAGGATTGAAGTTGAAATAAAAAGTCATTTCTATCATTTCACTTTTTGCCTTTCTCCTATTGCCTTCCTCCTAGAAAGGTATAGAGATCACTGCAAAAACTAAAGGTATAAAAGTGCTCAAAAGGGCCGAATGTCGTATATCACTCGACTCATTTCGACGAGCTGAGCATTTTCTGTATATGTGTGTGTGTGTGTGTGTATGTGTGTGTATGTGTGTGTGTGTGTGTGTGTGTGTATGTGTGTAACGCTCTCCCAATCTCACACGATTTTCTCATAGATGGCTGAACCGATTTCAATCAAATTAATAGCAAATGAAAGGTCTAGTTGCCCTATAAGACCCCGTTGAATTTTATTGTAACCTGATTTCTAGTTTGCAGGTTATGTATCAAAATGTTAAAATCACGAAACAACAATATCGCAGAAACTACACAACCGATTTGAACAAAATTATCTTCAAATGAACGGGCTACCTAAAAAACCCTTAACTTTTTAATTTCATGAAGATTGTACATGTGGTTCAGAAGTTATGGAAAGAAACGTGTTCTGGAGACTATTTAATCTCACTCATGTTTCTCAGAGATGGCTGGACCAATTTCCATAAAATCAAAGTCATATGGAAGGACTTGTTGCCCCATAAGACCATTGTTTTTTTTTTGCAAACGGATTATTACTTTGCCTGTTATGTTTAAAACTGTGCAATACAGCTATGAAAAGAAACATATTCCGAAGACTACTTGGACTCACTCACTTTTCTCAGAGATGGTTGAACCTATTTCCACAAAATTAGTGTCAAATGAATGGTCTAGCTGCCTCATAACACCCTATTGAATTTTGCTGTAATCGGACTGTAACTTCGTCTGTAATGTATCGAAATGTGAAAATCACGAAACATTATTATCTTAGAAACTACACAACCGATTTGAACAATATTATTAACAGATGAACGGGCTAGTTAGGGGCAACTGATGAATTATGATTGAACACGTGGTTTCAAAGTTTGGCTGCCCTATACGTTCCCTTTTCATTCGATTGTAATCAAACTTAAGCAACCGTTTAGTATTAAATTGTTTAAAGAACGAAAGTCTATTATCTCAAGTATTACTCGACTAATTTGAACATAACTAGTGTCATACTAGTTATGTTCAAAGCAGCAAATACAAATACAAAAATGCAGCAAATACAAATACAAAAATACATATAGGGTAATCGCTCCTAGATTCATCTCACTACCTATATTTATCTTATCACGCCTTTTTGATCAGTTTATCTTCAAATTTTACCATATTTTCAACGTAAAACTTTCAATCACTTGACAAAATCGAGAAGCAAATAGATTTACTTTTGAAATTTGTAGAAATTTGACGGTAATTTGGACAAATGAGAGAAACAAGATGAATACAGGAGCACCTAGCTGTTGAGATGAATAATGGAGCGATTACCCTATGACTTCACTAAAATTAATTTGCACGTACAACTTATTCCGTCAGAATTCTACTTATTCTTTGAATGGTGGAATAACGAAGAACGTTTATTTGCAATTTATAGTTAAAATGAATGAATGATGAAACGAGTATAGTTTTACAAGCTTTCTTTCTCTCTCTGCTACTGGCGAACTAAACCAAATTCTGACTACAATGGAAATGGCTTGACCCAAAAGGAACTGTAAGAGTGGCTTTTTTACAATTAAATTTAGAAGCTCCGTTGAACTATTTGTGTCTTTTCTCAATTTTTCCAATAAGTTAAAAAGGAGGAAAGTATGCTTTAAATTTTAAATTTTAGTGCAACGCAGAACTAACGAATAAATATTAAACGGGACACAAACACCTATGGTTCTTACAACGTACATTGTAAGAACCATAAGTGTTTGTGTCCCGTTTAATATTTATAGGAAAGTATGCTAGAAAAATAATAGATGAAATTAGGTAGCTTACTAAAGAAGGATGACAGTTTAAAACATGACAAACGACATGGACTGACGAGAATTGGTAATTTACTCTATTTAAATAAATTTACGTCGGATTTACTATAAATTGTTATTTTTGTAAACTAGACAGATAGACTTTTCCGATAAATGTATTTCATTTATGATTACATGTAATATTAATGGTGAAAATGTGACATGAAAAGGGATGTACCTTGAAAATAGTTTAAATTGGTCGGATCATGATACATTACCCTACAATATATTTTGATTAATCAATTTCGTTTCTTTCCATAACTTTTGAACCACGTATCAAATTGTTATGAAATTTGTTATTTGTACGTTTGAAAGACAGTACGTTGTTATGTTCAAAGTCGTGTAATCTTTGAGATAATAGACTTTCGTTGTTTTCAAAATTAATTACATAACGGTTCAAATGAAAGTCCGATTATAATTAAATGAAATGGCAACCAAACCTTTCATTTGAAACTGAGATTTTTGAAATTAGTTAAGCCATCTTTGGGAAAACGAATGAATTTGGGAAGTCATGTAAGCTGAAACCTTACGAGGATAACATGATCCTCCAAATTTTAATGACTTTCCCAACGGACCCAAAAAACATATTCCCACGGGCCGGATAGTCAAACATCTTCCAAATTATTCCCACGACAAGTGTTGCATATGACACCAGCCATACGCAAACCACTTGAGAATTCCCACCGAACTAACCTGATTCCTAAAACCCATGTTACTTAACAAATCCTTATTCTAACATACGATTTCCCACGACAAGTGTTGCATATGACAACTAGCCATACGCAATCCACTTGAGAATTCCCACCGAGCAGGCCAAATTCCTAAAACCATGTTTCACCACAAATCCTGATTCCCATGCCTACATGTCAACCATTTGAGTATAACCAAGTTGCATGTAGTTGCATGTAGCAAGCAAAGCTAGCAGCATGTACCTTTTCTCATGACCCGTTTTCACTCTCTTTCTATTTCCACACCCAAGCCGGAGTCGCATGCAGCTAAGCAGAAAAGCGACTCCGCGACTATATTGAAACAGTGTTGATTGTTATACGCCTACGCGTATGCAACAAGCCGATGATTGTAACGCTTGAGAGAATTGGACGCTCTTCAAGCTCTCCCTGCTCAAGTCCATACTACGACAAATCATTGCCGATTAACTCCACCTCCGCTTGGTATATACATTTATATATTACATACATAGAACAATTAGAATCTAAGAAGTGATCTAGGAGTAAGTTTTATTTTAATAAATTAATCCCGTTTGGGACATGGAAGTAACAAGTTATGTTTTTCAGTAGAGAACAAAGAAAATATCAGATGGCGACCGTGAGGCAGTGAAGTGCAAGCCTCAAATTGAAGTGAAAAACACAAAAAAAGGGTTAGTTTAAAATAAATTAAAAAATGTTGGAAAAAAATTTAAGTGCTTGAAAAACCTGATAAAGTAAAAAGTTTTCCACTACACGATTCGTACCTAATGGCATAAAATGGCATAGAAGTGATGATTTATGTGAAGAAAAGCTTTAAAAATTATAAAACGAATTAAAAAATTATAAAAAGAAGAAGAACTAAACAATCTAAAATACCCAGTGAAAGAAAAAAAACCTAAACTAATCCACCTTGCGGTCAGACCCAGCCTTTCTCATTCAAACTTTAATTTGTAAAAATAGATTTACATGAACGCTTCAATCCAATAAATGTATATTCACTCTTTAGGTTCTAAAATATTGATGTTGTAATCTATACATATAAAAATGTAGTCCGGTCTGTCTGTCTGTTTGATCCATATAGGCTCGAAAACTACCGAACCGATCGACGTGAAAATTTGTATGTAGGGGTTTTTGGTCCCGATAAAGGTTCCTATGATAGTTTGAGACCCCTCCCTTTTCTGGAAAGGAGGGGTCCAATACAAATGAAACATACATTTCTGCACAACTCAAGAACAAACCAAGCAAATGAAACCGAATTTGGCATGTGGATGTTTTAAAGGGTAATAAATATATCAATAATGGTTCGACGCCCCTCCCTCTTATGGAAGCACATGTTTCTGCACAAATTTCTGCACATCTCGCGAACTTATCAACTAAATGGAACCATATTTGGCAGGTGAATGTTTTTAGTGGTAACAAATATGTTCCATAATCGACCTCAGGCAACATTTTGGATATTGTTTTTGGCACATTTTGCATGTGTAGGATAAGTACAACGATACACCGTGCCCCAGTGCTGAGTCGAGAAAATTTCAAATTTCAAAAAGATCCTCGACATCGCTAACCACAGAGCCACGGGGACCACAAGAAAGATACACAGGAGCTAAATTCGACCACAGATACCATTCTGAATTCTAATATGGCGACTCCCGGCTACGGAAAAACAGCGGCAAACGACCAAATACCACCCAATATGGGTATTTTCGGAATCGTAATGATGCACTGGAGCCACAAATCGACTTCAGACACCATTATGAGTTGTAGGATGCCAACTTGTGGTTTCTGGAAAACAGCCAAAAATGGCCGATTTCCGTCTAACATGAGTATCTCCGGATCTAGAAATTTTGAATTCCGTTTTGAAATCCAAGATGCCGACTTCCGGTTTGTGAAAAACAGCCTAAAATAACCAAATACCATCCAATATGAGTATCTCTGGAACCAGAATGATGCAATGAGCTAACAATTGACCTCAGGCACCATTTTGAATCGCTAAATGGCAACTTATGGGAAACAGTCGAAAATGACCAAATAAAACTCAACATGGATATTTCCGTAATCGAGATGATGCATAGAAACCAAACATTGACCCATGACACCATTTTGAATTTAAAGACGACCACTGTTAGTTTCTGGAAAACAACCAAAATAACTAAATACCTCCCAATATGGGTATATCCGGTGTTAGATTGATGCTAGAAAATTTGCTGAAAATGACCGAATACCACCCAATATGAATATATTCAAAATTAGGGCGATGTACAGAAGCCAAAAGTCGAGGATGTTGTCATTTCGATAAAACCAATAAAACCGATAAACCAAACGATTTGTCTTGTGACTTTGATCATATCCTATGGCCGATTCGTCGTGCATTTGCAGACTTTGAACACATTGCAAGGAATCAATGACTTTGGAACGTTCAAATAGTACAAAACCACATTTAAATTATGTTGAGGCCACATAAATATATCAATCAAAGCAGGTATAGTTTTAAATAGTTTTTGAATTTCTTTTCTTTCCATAACTTTTGAGCCACATATCAAATTGTTATGAAGTTTGTTATTTGTAAGTTTGAGAGATGACTCGTTCGTATGACACTAGTTATGTTCAAATAAGTCATGTGAAATAATAGACTTTCATTGTTTTATTAACAATTTAATACATAACGGTGCTTAAGTTCAATTATAATCAAATGAAATGGGAACGTATAGGGCAGCCAAACTTTGAAACCACGTGTTCAACCATAATTCATCAGTTAACCCTTAACTAGCCCGCTCATCTGATAATAATATTGATCAAATCGGTTGTGCAGTTTTTGAGATAATGAAGTTTCGTGATTTTCACATTTTAGTACTTTACAGACGAAGTTACAGTCCGATTACAGTAAAATTCAATAGGGTGTTACGAGGCAGCTAGACTTATCAGTTGACACTAATTTTGTGGAAATCGGGTCAGCCATCTCTGAGAAAAGTGAGTGAGTTCAAGTAGTCTTTGGAATATGTTCCTTTTCATAGCTGGATTTCACATTTTTTAACATAACAGGCAAAGTAATAGTCTGATTGCGAAACAAATCAATAGGGTCTTATGGGGCAACTAGACCTTCCATTTGACACTAATTTTATGAAAATCGGTTCAGCCATCTCTGAGAAACATGAGTGAGATTAAGTAGTCTTCAAAACACGTTTCTTGTCATAACTTCTGAACCCGAAGTTCAATCTTTATAAAATTCAAAATTTATGAGTTTTCAAGGTAGCCAGTTCATTTGAAATCAATTTTGTTTAAATCGGTTATTTAGTTTTTGAGATAATGATGTTTCATGATTTTTTTATTTTGAAACATAACATCTAAACTAAAAATCCGATTACAATGAAATTTAATAGGGTCTTATGGGACAAAGAGACCTTTCATTTGCAATGAATTGCATGAAAATCGGTCCAGCCATCTCTGAGAAAAGTGAGTGAGAATAAAAATCTGCACATGCACACACACACACACACACATACACACACACACACACACACACACACACACACACACACACACACACACTTTCTAGGAGAAAGGCAAAAGTTGTATATCTTAAACTGCGCGAACCATTTTGGTACGTATATTGCCTCCACTTTGGTACTTATAAGCTAATATAGAACGTTATATACAACTTTATCAGATTGTACAAGGGTGCTTATATCTCAACAACATCTGAAATATACGGACCAAATTGTTGGCTGGGAAGGGGTTCCATAAAAATGCAAAACAAATTTCGAACAGTTCAAGAACCAATCAAGAAAATACAACCAAATTTTGTATGTAAATGTTTTTAGAGGTAACAAATTTGTCCATAATGGTTCGACGCCCCTTCCTCTTCTGGAAGTACATGTTTCTTCACAAATTTCTGCACATCTCACGAACTAATCAACTAATTGGAACCATATTGGCAGGTGAATGTTTTTAGTGGTAACAAATATGTTTCATAATCGACCTCAGACAACATTTTGGATTGTAAGATGGCAACTTACGGTTTCTAGAAAACAGCCAAAAATGGCCGATTTCCACCCAATATTATAATATCCGGATCTAGAATAATACACAGGAGCTAAAATCGACCACAGATAGCATTTTAAATTCTAAGATGGCGACTTCCGGTTTCTGAAAACAGCTGAAAATGACCAAATACCACCCAATATGAGTTTTTATTTAACCAGTATGCCGTTCAAAATCCAGAAATTGTCTCCAAATGCCATTATGAAATCCAAAATGGCGACTTCCGGGGTCGGAAAAACAGCACAACCGACCAAATACCACCCAATATGGGTTTTTCCGGAGCCGTAATGATGCACTGGAGCCACAAATCGACTTCAGACAACATTTTGAATTGTAAGATGGCAACTTCCGGTTTCTGGAAAACAGCCTGAAATGGACCATTCCCATTAAATATGTGTATTTCTGGAACCAGAAAGATGCACAGATGCTAAAAATTGATCACAGACACAGTCTTTATTTTCGAGATGGTGACTTCCGGTGTCTGGCAAACAGCCGGAAATGACCAAATACCATTGAATATGAATGTTTTCGGAACCAGAATTACGCCCAGATGACAGAAATTGATTTCACAGGCAATTTTAAAGTCCAAAATGACGACTTTCGGCTTCTGAAAAACAGTCCAAAGTGACCAAATATCACCCAATATGAGTTTTTCTTTAACCAGTATCCTAAATACCATTTTGAAATACAAGATGGCGACTACCGGTTTGTGAAAAACAGCCTAAAATACTATCCAATATGAGTATCTCTGGAACCAGAATGATGCAAGGAGCTAACAATTGTCCTCAGGCACCATTTTGAATTGCTAAATGGCAACTTCTAGGCAACAGTGGGAAATGACCGAATAATACTCAATATGGATATTTCCGTAAACGTGATGATGCATAGAAACCAAACATTGACCCTGGACATCATTTTGAATTTGAAGACGACCACTTTAATATTTGGAAAACAACCTAAATTACTAAATACCTCCCAATATGGGTATTTCTGGTGTCAGATTGATGCCAGAAAATCTGCTGAAAATGACCGAATACCACTCAATATAAATATATTTAGAGTTAAAGCGATGTACACAAGCCAACAGTCGAGGATGTTGTCATTTCGATTAAAACCAATTATTTCAAACGAGTTGTTATTTGACTTTGATCATATCCTATGGCCGATTGGTTAAGCATATGCAGACTTTAAACACATTGCAAGGAATCAATGAATTTGAAACGTTCAAATAGTACGATACCACACTTAAATTATGTTAAGGCCACATATATCGATCAAAGCAGGTATAGTTTTAAATAGTTTTTGAATTTCTTTTCTTTTCATAACTTTTGAGCCACATATCAAATTGTTATTAAGTTTGTTATTTGTAAGTTTGAGGGATGACTCGTTCGTATGACACTAGTAATGTTCGAATAAGTCATGTACTCTTTGAGATACTAGACTTTCGATGTATTGTTAACAATTTAATACATAACAGTTGCTTAAGTTCGATTATAATCAAATGAAATGGGAACGTATAGGGCAGCCAAACTTTGAAACCACGTGTTCAATCATAATTCATCAGGTAACCCTTAACTAGCCCGCTCATATGATATCAATATTGATCAAATCGGTTGTGTAGTTTCTGAGATAATGAAGTTTGATTTTCACAAGTCGGTACATTACAGACGAAGTTAGAGTTCGATTACAGCAAAATTCAATAGGGTCTTCTGAGGCAGCTAGACCATTTGTTTGACACTAATTTTGTGGAAATCGGGTTAGCCATCTCTGAGAAAAGTGAGTGAGTCCAAGTAGTCATCGGAATATGTTCCTTTGCATAGCTGGATTTCACATTTTTAAACATAACAGGCCAACTAATAGTCCGATTGCAAAACAAATCAATAGGGTCCTATGGGGCAACTAGACCTTCCATTTGACACTGATTTTATGAAAATCGGTCCAGCCATCTCCGAGAAACATGAGTGAGATTAAACAGTCTTCAGAACACGTTTCTTTTCATAACTTTTGAACAACAAGTTCAATCTTTATGAAATTCAAAACTTAAGGGTTTTCCAGGTAGCCCGTTCTTATGAGCCCAATTTTGTTCAAATCGTTGTGTAGTTCTCGAGATAATGATGTTTTATGATTTTTACTATTTGATACATAACCTCGAAACTAAAAATCCGATTACAATGAAATTGAATAGGGTCTTATGGGGCAACAAGACCTTTCATTTGCAATTAATTTCATGAAAATCGGTCCAGCCATCTCTGAGAAAAGTGAGTGAGAATAAAAATCTGCACATACACACACACACACATACAGAAAATGCTCAGCTCGTCGAGCTGAATCGAGTGATGTATGCCATTCGGCCCTTTGGAGCACTTTCGGTTTTGCAAGTGATTGCTATACCTTTCTAGGAGAAAGGCAAAACAATGGGATTATTCAGCGCGGATGAAGTGATTACAAACACCGCCAGCAGCAGTGCAAACAGTGCGGTTGAAATTAAATACGCAGCGGGCGCACTGTGTTTAATAGCATTGATTCTAATATTAATAATAACGTTTAAGTTGCTAAGAAGTGCAACTAAAAATTACATTGCAAAAACAGTGAAGGCAGAAACACGCCTACAGGCCATCAGTGCCTCGACAGTGTAATAAACAATTAAAGACACAAAAAATAAGTGACAATGGAAACGGCGTACGAAGTGGTCTATAATAGAGTAATAAAGTACTTGCCAGAACTATACGAATTAAGGAAACAAGAGGCAACCATGGAAACAATAATAAGAACAAACTCTCGAAAGTGTGTGTGCTAATCGAACTTCTTAAAGAACGTCGATTAGACGAAGACTCGCTCTTAAGAACCGAGCGATATATGAAAGTGCTGTTCGGCGAAAGAATAAGTTCAAAGTGTAAAACAAAAAAAACAATAATCAGCTACACAGAAAAAAACCTTTTTTAATTTAAATGATCAGCCCAAACAGCGGTTTAATTTAAAACAATGACAAATGTAATGGACGATTTCGAAGAATGTCTAACATTCTACAAAGCTTGGGAGGCAGCTATAACTGCAAATACTCCCATTATTCCAAAAAAATATAGAAACTGTAGTTCGAAGTGATATTAACATTTGAAGTGAACGGACAAGTGGAAAAAAGAAATACGCGTTTCGAGCGACAACCAGCGGTACTGGAAGACTTAACCAAAGAATGGTACGAATCGTGGAAAGAACTTAACATTAAACAGTGAGAAGAAAATATCAGATCAGATGGTGACAAAAGTGAAAAGACAATACCAACAAGTGTACAAAACTATAAGGGCAACTATCCAGGGTTGATATTTGTTGACACTCTTGAATGAAAGTGAAAAAAAGCATCCATAAACATTATTTTTCTCTAATCCTTTCAGAGTTCTTCCTTCCCGCTTTTTGCATGGAAGTGAACTGTCAAAACACCTCATTATATTTCATGCGATGACAGCAAGACAACAAAATCAGTTTATCAGTTAACGAAGATTGTCAAGGCATCGGTCAGTGCCAGTGAAAAAATGTTTCGGTGAGGCTCATTTTGGTTGCGTGGACTGTTTGTTTTTCTTTTTCGCTTTGAAGTGAAGATCATTTGGTTGGATTTGTCTTAAAATTTTATTCCGTAACCGTGAACGATCTATTTCATCTGAGTTTAATAGCACGTTACTAGGACAAAAATCTTGTGTATCTGAAAGAGTGCTGCGATCATTGGAAGTGAAAATTGAAAATGATTGGCTATAATTTTCGAAGAATTTTACTGGGGAAACTGACCTTTATCAGCACTGCAACTATCTCGCCCACAAGAGATAAACAGTTTTCACTGTTTATAAAAAAAAAATTAAAAAAAAACGAACAGTTATAAAATACCATAACGGCAGCTGAAGTAGCAGAAATAACGATTCGGTGGACGAGACCGAACCGGCATCAAGGGCAACAAGCTTGTATCCAGCAGCAACACATGTGACAGCAGCAGCAGCATTGCCATGGAAACAACAAGTAACCATACTTAGATCTAAAACAATTTTTATATATATTTACAATGTTACAATGTTTATATAGTTACTTACTTTACTTTACTTTACTTTACTTTAAAGGCGACAGACCGATTATCGATCCAATGCCAAATCCAGAATACGTCGCCATGTCCCTCGGTCTCGGGCTGCTATCCTCCAATCGCCCCTAACACCTATTTCGCGTGCATCCTCGTCGACAGCACACATCCAACGAGTGCGGGGTCTACATCGAAGTCGTCGACCTCTATCGGGATTCCTGCTAAAAATAGCCTTCGCTTGACGCTCATCCGGCATTCTCGCTACATGCCCAGCCCACTGAAGCCTACCGTGTTTTATCCGCTTGACTATATCCGCCGATTTGTATGCCTGGTACACTTCATGGTTCATGCGTCTGCGCCAAACACCATTTTCTAGTTTGCCACCAAGGATTGAACGCAAAATCCTACGCTCAAAAACACCAATAGCTCGCCGATCAGCCTCTTTCAGCGTCCATGATTCATGGCCGTAGAGAGCCACCGGAAGAATCAGTGTTTTATAGAGTGCAAGTTTAGTACGGATTTGCAGACTGCGGGACCTTAGCTGGTTACGTAATCCGTAAAAGGCCCTGTTTGCGGCTGCTATCCGCCTCTTTATCTCACGGCTAACCTCGTTGTCACATGTCACTAATGTTCCCAGGTAAATAAATTCGTCGACTACTTCAAATGTTTCCCCATCTAGCACCACCGCAGCACCAATTTCCGACGGACTACCACGCACTCTGCCAGCCACCATGTATTTCGTTTTGGCAGAGTTTATGACAAGCCCTAATCTCGCAGCTTCTCTCCTGAGAGGTCCGAAGGCCTCTTCCACAGCTCTACGGTTGATACCAATGATGTGGATATCGTCCGCAAAACCGAGAAGCATGTGCGACTTCGTAATGATGGTGCCGCTTCTTTTTTTTTTTTTTGTCTATATTTTTGAGGCTTTCAGCCGGCGGCTGGTTCACCTCATGTGAGAAAATTATTTACATTTTGTTAAACAGTTTGCTTTCATATCGAATCGAATAATCTGCAGTCTTTTAAAAATTGGATGACCGAGTTCTCCGCTATTGGGTCGTTGCTGAGTGCTTCTCCAATGCTGCTGGTAATTTGATTTGTTCGCCGTGGTTCCTCGAACTCTGGACAGACGCAAAAATGTGTTCCACTGTTGTTGTGACATTACATATGGGGCACGTTTTTCTAAAAGAACCAGAATTGCTCATGTTGTGTGTGACTCCAGTGTGTCCCGTTCGAAGCCTAGTCAAAATTTTTTGCTCTTTCCAATTTTTCCGGTCGTTCCAAGCTATGGTGGTATTTTTTACTTTACGTAGGAACAGGTTTCTGCAGCTATTCCATTTTTCCTCTTAATTTTGTCGCATTTTGTTATCCAGCCATTTTTTTACATCCGCGCATGGGATTTAATCGGTGTACATCAAACCTCTTCGACCACGTGCGGCTAGCCTGTCTGCATCCTCGTTTCCAGGAATTCCGCAGTGCCCTGGTACCCAAATGTATACGCAGTCCGGATTGGCGTATTTTTGAGTTTTCTGAATCCATGGGTGACGAGCTGTGGGAGACTCGAGAGCCTTGATCGCGCTGAGTGAATCGCTGATGATGGCGATTGGCTTGTCGGATGGAGTCGTAGCTGCTGTGAAGATTGCAACTGATTCCGCTGTGAAGACCGATGTCATGTTTGGAAGTCGGTAAAATTTGTCTTCGAGGCTTTCGTGTATACCGAAACCAACCCTTTCGTGAGCTTTGGAGCCGTCTGTGAATCTCTGTGTGTGGTGGGGATATTTTTCGAGAAGAAGTTCCGCTGTCGCCATTCTTGTGCATTTCGGATTTTGGCTCGTTCGTGGTAAATGTTTCAGGCTGCAATCTGTACGCAATGGGGGAAGGGACCAGCCCCTGTCTCCGGTCCAATGCACCTGCGACACTGGAGAGAGCTCTTAGCCAGCAGTCTCGGTTAGGGATCTGGACCCCTCGGCGAGTAGGTGGACCCCTCTATCGTTGGACGCTGACTTTTCTGCATAGTTTGTGGCTCTTTTGGTTATGGCGAGATTTACCATCATTTCAAACGGGAGCGTACCAAGTTCCGCGTGCGTGGCGTACGTTGGAGTAGACGGAAGCAGATTCGATACTATTCTTCGTGATTGATTGTATGTTGGACCGAGTACAGCTATCAGTTCTGTGGATGCACTGCAGGTTATTTCCAGTCCGTAGAGGAGCCTGGAATCCAGTGAGGCTTTGGCAACGTTGAGCCTGGTTCCTCGACTGCAGCTCGTACGGCGCCCGGAAATTGCCTTGAGGAGGTTTACAGTAGTTTTGCAACGTTCTTTAACCTGGGCGAAATGCGGTTTATATGTGAGTTTCCGGTCGAGTAACTCTCCAAGGATGCGCATTGTCTATTGGTGTCTTATAGGGATACTGTTTACGATAATCTTCCGGGATTCGGTGCGATGGTTACTGTTGCAACAGTGCAGGAGCGCGCTTTTATCTGGTGCTAGTTGGAAGCCATTTGCAGCTGCCCACTTCCTGATCGAAAAGCGTGTTGACGAGAGTCGAGAAGGCCATTAGTTTCCAGGAAGTGCTTTAGCCGCCTGTTAACTAATCTCTCCATTGTCTTCGATATGCAGCTAGTTAATGAGATCGGTCTGTAGCCAGTAGGGTCCGTGTTCCGATGGTTTTGTTTGGGGATGGGCACAACCAAGCTATGCCTCCAGCTCAGTGGAAAGGTTCTTTCGGTCCATTCGCGATGAAAGAGTTCGAGTAGGCACTTTTTTCCTGATAGAGGAAGATTTTTCATATCTCGTCGTTCCCTGTTGACTGTCCTTTGACCTTGGATAGGGCAAAATCGAGTTCAGCCATGGTGAATGGGGCATTAATGGCATCATTTGGGCCTGTGTCGGGGATAGGGGTGTTTCGAACTGTCTGGGCGGAAACGTCATTTTTCCGAATAAATTCGATCGAGTAGTTATCGATCGCTGACAGATCTGCAAAGTGGTCGGCAAGTGCGTCAGCCACCATTTCTGGATCTCGAGTGAACCTGTCCTCTATTTTGAGGGTTATACCTGTGGTTCGCCGCTTACCGTTCATGGAGTTGATCCGGCCCCAAACCTCAGTGGAGGTATGTTTTTCGCTTATATTGTCCAAAAATCCTTCCCATGATGCACGTTTCGCTTCCCGAACAACTTGCCGACATTTGTTTTGCTGTGTTCTATACTGCTCCATGGCTGACTCTCTATCGGGATGTTGTACTTCCAGCCGTTTAACGGCACGGAGGGCCTTTCGGCGTGCTTTCACAGCCTTACTAACGTCCTGCGACCACCAGTGCAATGCTTTTTTTCCTGACTTTCGGCTGGTTTTCGGAATCGCAGCTTCTGCCGCTCGAATGATTGCGTCGGTAAGTTCGGGGATGCTACCAGGCTGATTGTCACGGATTGCTGCTAAGATGTGGTTGTTGAATAGGGTCCAGTCTGCTTGCTCGGATTGCCACCTAGGTCGCTTCATGATGCTAGCGGAGTCGCTGTTGATATTGATGAAAATTGGTGTATGGTCGCTTCCCATCAGATCTTCACATGTATTCCACGCTAGTCGTGATACCATTTGTTCACTGGCTAGTGAAATGTCGATAGCGGATTTCTTGTTTCCTCGGAAGAAAGTAGGGGAGCCATCGTTCAAAATGGTAAGGTTGGCATCCTCTAACACATTCGCAACAATGGATCCACGTTTATTTTCCTCTTTGCTACCCCATTTTGGATGATGACTGTTAAAGTCTCCAAGCAGAAGACGAGGTTCAGGAATTTGCTGGATTGCTTCTATTAATTTTCTCTCAAGGTCCGGGGTTTTTTGGCATGGCAGGTATATACTAGCTATCGTTAGAGGTATCGGTGCGAGGATTTTAGTGGCAATGATCGGCAATTCGGTGTCGAGTTGAATCGGTGTGTGGGGGATTCCAACTTGGATTCCAAGGGCAACCGAGTGATAAATGCTGTTGGTTTGCCTATGGATCCAGGTGTACTTTCCTCCTAGTGTTCTGTCCATGCTGCCTGGGGAGACTCGATGAATTTCTTGTAGCGCAAGAACCGTTGCTGGATTGTCCCTGACCAGCATTTCGAGGTCGGTCAGATTATGAAAAAAACCGTTTATGTTCCACTGAATCGCTATAGGTAGCCGATTTGAGAGTGGTTTTGCTTGTGAGACGATAAATGGGTTTTGAGGATGCGATAATCCTGTGGAATTCCCTGGGTAGAATACGGTTGCGAAGGGGTTCATGTTTTTCCTGGGGTGTGGGTGACTAGTGTCTTCTACTGTAGTTCTTCGACATTGCTGGGCGCTGTGCTGATCTACACAGATCCGCGGGCTGTTCGCCAGGGACTGTGCGGGAGTACTGACCCTCCAGGTTTCAAGCCAGGGATTCCTGGAGGGTGTTTCCTCGACCTCTTCCGCTGATTGTGCGGTATTTGTTATGGTGTTCGCCATCGTCGTCTCTTTGTTGATACAGATCCGCTGTTCTTCCGCCAGGGACTGTGCGGGAGTACTAGCCCACCTAGAGACAGATGAAGTTTTCCGAGTGGGGGTTTCCTCGACCTCTCCCGCTATTATTGCGGCATTCATGTCGTGTTGGGTAGTGCGGGTTTCCTTTGTTTGATTTGCGATTCCGTAACTTCTAGCTACTCCATTTCCTGCTTCCAGGGGATAAGCCATCCGGCTCTTTTCCGTCCTGGTTAAGCGTCCAATTTTCTTGTCTCTCCTGCCTTCCGTCCTGCTTTCTATTTTTTCTTCCTTACTTTCTCCTCCATTTATCCACGGGGAACGAATGTTGCCATCCTTGTGCGTCCCGTTAGATGAGGGCCCTGGGTGCCGTGGCTGGTCCGCCGATTCCGCTCTTCTTATAACGTCCGGTACGACGGGGCCGTGGCTCCCAGGCCTAGTTTCCTGTTCTCCCAGGGGATAGGCAATATTGCCCTTTTCCGTCCTGGTCCTTCTCTTTCTGCTGTTTTCTTCGATTTGGTTTTCAAACGGGGAACAGGTTGTTAAACCCTTGTGCGTCCCGTCCCCGGGAGATTGCGGCTTATTCACCGATTCCGTTCTTCTTGTAGCTTCCGGTTCGGAGGGGCCGTAACTCTCCCGGGCAAGGTTGGCTTTCCTGGGTCTTAATTGCATTCTGCTAGGGGGGTTGTGGTGCGTTGTAGAGTTCTCATGCTGTGCTAATGATGGTGGTTTGGTGTGAGTTGTAGGAATGGATGGGGTATTTGAGGCCTCTTTTATCTCCAATTGCGGGTGGGATTTAATGGGTGGGAACATTGTAGGATTTTGCGTAGGCTGTCATTCGATCTCTATGGAGTCAGTGTCCATCGAAGTATCTCTAAGCTGGTCATCTGGTTCGCGGGAGTTTTGTTTTTTCACTTTATTTTTGCGGTTAGTCGGTTTTGTGTCTGCCATGGGTCTTTTCGGGGTGCCTTGTTCCAAACTGTTAAGGACGTTGCTGGCTGGCGTTTTCGGGTCCATAGGGCTTATGCTCCTGGGTCGCAGGAATCCATCATGACAAGTGGGAGGGCTGATATCGATAGAATGGTAGGCTGCTGAGGGGTAAGACTGAGGTTGTATGGGAGAGGGGTAGTTTTTCCGAATAAGAGATCTAAGTTTAGTAATCTTTTGTTCTTTTGCTTTTATGTATCTTTCCATTTTGTTCATTCGTTCGATCATGTCTTCTATTGTACCGTATTTTTGTACTGTTTCCAATCGGTTGTTGACGGACAGTTTTTCTTCTAGCTGATGTATGCGTTGGTCCTTTTCTATCAGTTTATGTGTTACTTCTTCTACTCTTTTAGTCAGCATATCTACTTGTTCTTCTTTCCCTGTGCTCATTATGCTGGCATAGGAGCGGGGATTATGGCTGGCTTCGTATACGCGTTTGGCATTTGGGTAGTAGACCCCTTGATCGACCCTAATGTGCTGTATTTCGTTCTCCTTGATATAGCATGGACACTTTTTGTCTGAAACCGTGTGGCTTGATACGTTGCATCTGCTACAAAATTTTTCATTTATGCAACTTTCGTTCTCCAGTATGTCATGTGTCTGGGCGCATCATCCACATACTGGCTTTTCCCGTTGACAGCGCATTCTTGTATGTCCAAATTCCCAACAGTGGAAGCATTGCATTGGAGCCGGGTGGTAGGGGCGGGTACGGGCGCGTAGGAACCCGAATTCTATAAACTCCGGTACCATCGTGCCTTCTATGGTCAGGATCATTGATGCCGTATTTATTCTGCTTTCGTTAGTTTTTCTTGTAATTTTCCTCACGTCTACGACTTTTTGATCTTTCAGCCATTCCTTAATTTGGTCCTCTGGAATGTGTTGAACATCTGAGCATGACACAACGCATTTGGTGACATTCAAGCTCGGGTGAGATGTAACTTCGACCAACGTTCCGTCAATTAATGTGTTGAGCGCCAACAGTTTTTCAACTTGCATGTCGTTCCTAACTTCGAGTGAGTAATAAAGACCTTGCATTTCGGGGAAGGCACCTTCTATTTTTCCTCCCACACATTTCTCTACTGTAGTGCGGACAACGAAAGGGTTGTTAAAATGTTGACCATCCTTGGTTTTCATACGGAGAATTTTCAATTCTCCTTTCTTATTGTGTAGATCCAGCTGTTCGGGCAATGTTCGCCTCCTATCTGTTCCATCTATCTTCCCGGTGGACACTCCAGGTCCGTTCCCACTAAAGTATGGGTCTGGGGTGGACATCTTGTCTTGCGGCCGGTCGGCCGCGGGTTATCTGTTTGAATCAAGTTCTGGGTGTAATTTAGTACTCACCCAGTTTAAACGAACCTAGATCCTCGACTCCTCTCACAAATTCCACAGTAGTCACTAGATTCCTACTTTGCTATGTGGAGTCTGTCGTCTCGTTAGTAAAGCTATCAATTTTTCACTAGTCTCGCAAGAATTAATCAGTTAAGCAGTTAAGCAGCAGTTCTTCAAGTTGACACGCGTTTCGTTTCGCTCACTCCACCAGTAGGACACCAAAAGAGATCTGGAAAAAGAAACCACGGACAACGAACGTAAAACACTTGCGACTTTCTGCCCGGAGCAGGCCTGAGGGACAGTTGTAAAAAGACCTTCGTCCGAGGAAATATGGCACTCTTTCCACTGTCGCTGAATTGGTGTCACTTCAACCGATTATCCGGGCCACCAACGCCCGTGTAACCTTTTCCTCCCCCTAGTTCACTGCACTATTAACCAAGGAATCAAAAATTAAATAATCACGTCGGAATATCGACCGAGTCCCGACACAGAGAATTCCTCACTTATCGAGAACAATAGCCTATTGTTATATTACCGGCGCTTACGGAGCGTGTTGAAAAACCGACTATACGTTTCAACGATTAAGCCGAGACAGTGTGCCGCTTCTCTGCACACCAGCCCTCCGTATAGCACCTTCCAATGCGATGTTGAACAATAAGTTCGACAGCCCGTCACCCTGCTTCAAACCATCTAACGACACGAACGAGTCCGATATCTCACCGGCTATCCTGACGCTTGATGTAGAACCTTCAAGGGTGGCACGTATCAGCCTAATCAGCTTTGTTGGGAAGCCATGTTCCATCATAATCTGCCATAACTCATTCCTCTTGGCTGAATCGTACGCTGCCCTGAAGTCTATGAACAGATGGTGCGTCTGCAAGTTGTATTCTCGAAATTTATCGAGGATTTGTCGCAAGGTAAACATTGGGTCCGTCGTGGAGCGTCCCCGTCGAAAACCGCATTGGTACTCGCCAACAAAGGTCTCCTGCAACGGCCTCAGTCTGTGGAACAGGATGCGGGAGAGAATTTTGTACACGGTATTGAGAAGTGTTATGCCCCGATAATTGCTACAGTCCAGGCGATGGCCTCTTTTGTAGATCGGACATATGAGACCCTCTAACCAGTCTGAGGGCAATTCTTCATCAGACCACACTCTCGGCATGATCCGATGGATGGCACGATACAGCTGTTCGCTCCCGACTTTGAAGAGTTCGGCGGGAATGCCGTCCTTCCCAGCTGCCTTTCAGTTTCTCAGCTCTTTCACTGCTTTCTTCACCTCGTCCATGGATGGTGGATCCACAGCTTGGCCATCATTCTCAATAGTCATCCTGCTCCTTTCGACTCCACTGTTTCCCTCACCGTTCAACAGCACACTGAAGTGTTCCTTCCAACGCCTGGCCACCTCTGTTTTATCGGTTATCAGGTTCCCCTCCCTATCGTTGCACATGACAGGGGCTGACACGTTTCGATTCCTGATTCCGTTGACCTTCTTGTAGAAGCTCCTCGCATCGTGCCTGGAGAAGCAACCTTCCGCCTCCGCAAGAATACGCTCCCAATGCTATCGTTTCTTCCGGCGATGGAGTCTCTTTTCAGCGGTTCTTGCATCTCGATATCTACCCATGCTCTGACGAGTCACAGCCGTGGCCAACATGTGACCCCTGGCGCGGTTCTTCTCTTCCGTCACGCGCTGGCACTCAGCGTCAAACCACTCATTGGGTACAGCTGCCGCAGTTGTACCCAACACTTCTCGCGCTGTAGTGCTGATCGAACTGTGGATGTGCCTCCACTGTTCATTCAGGTTCCCTTCAGCTCTTTCCTCAATCCGTTCATCAACTTTCTGCGAGTACTCTGCAGCTACTCCTTCAGTTGATAGCCGCTGGATGTTCAACTGCATCCTCCTCGTTGCCTTGGATTTCAGCACGTTGGACAGCCTGGCGCGGATTTTGGCTACTACGAGATAGTGATCCGAGTCAACGTTCGGTCCTCTGAACGACCTCACGTCTGTAACGTCTAAAAAGTGCCGTCCATCAATCAGAACGTGGTCAATTTGAGAGCAAAGCTCACCATTTGGGTGCCTCCAGGTGTGCTTACGTATGTTCCGGCGTGCAAAATAAGTGCTACAGATAGCCATCCCCCTAGCTGCAGCGAAATTAACAAGCCTCAGGCCATTGTCGTTCGTAGTAGAGTGGAAGCTTTCCCTACCAGTTACGGGGCGGAAGAAGTCTTTCTGCCCGACCTGTGCATTTGCATCTCCGATGACAATCTTTATATCGTGTCCTGGGCACTCATTGTATGTCTTTTCCAGGAGCTCATAGAACTCCTCCTTTTCGTCATCGGGTTTCTCGTTGGTCGGTGCGTACAAATTTATTAGGCTGTAATTGAAGAACTTGCCCTTAATTCTCAACACGCATATACGGTCACTGATCAGCCTCCATCTAATGACACGCTTCATCTGTTTTCCAATTAGCACGAAACCGACTGCTCTTTCTGCTTTCACGCCGCCACTATAGTAGATGTGGTCCGCAATAGGATCTACTGCTCGGAATTCGCGTTCTCCTGATTTCGGCCATAGCACCTCTTGGATAGCTGCAACCTCCACATTCACCTTCCGCAGCTCTCTAGCCAGGATACTTGCGCGTGCCGGTTCGAGTAGAGTCCTTACATTCCAATAACCGAGTTTCCAATAATCTTTGTTCTTTTTCGTTCGCCTAGGTCCATGCCGATTATTCCGTTCCGTATTTATATCTGGATTGTTCGTAGTATTTAATATTCAGTATGCTGCCTTACTAGGGCTGCGATACCTAGTTTCGCGACGGGGCTGCCGTCTTTGATATAGCTGGCGAGACACCGCGTTTCATGATTCAGCCGCTCGCTCCAGATCAGACGCTGTTGTACGCCGCCCCTAACATGGGGAAACAGCCGCGTACGTTCCCCCTTCCCAGTCAGCATACGACCAAAGTTTCCACCGGGGTTGGTTACCCGATCTCCGCTAAGTTTACTCGTATCCTGGTCGGCACCACGTGGAGGTTGGGATAGAAGTTGCTGTTTATAGAGTTACAAACTGTTTACAAATCAATTTTTTTTTTATCTTCTCAATATACAAATTATGCAAGAAATTAGAAAACCATTATAAATAAATGATCATTTTAACAAAATACGCATATGCTTACACTTTAAAAGCAAAAGCCTAAATGTCAAAATCATACGAGGATTTGGAAAATTTACATAGATACCTCAAGAAAGCAATAAACACAAAGCTCTCGGACGAACTTTTACATACCAAAAGACACCTCAGTAACATACTAACAAAAGGGGTAGAAGAATATTTACATGGAAACAACGATAACATCCCCGACAAAGAGTTTAACACTATCGTGAAAAATACAAGGACGCTAAACTACGAAATCAACAACATTACAGACTTTAAATTGCAATACAACAAAAATAACACAATTCCTGGCAGTAGCAGAAGCAATAACCCACCTGCGGGAAATAAAGAAAACACAGCAAAAATCGCTAACACTTACCCACTACCAGACGGTAACAAAAACACCACGGCGACAAAACAAACTACTGACCCACCTCCGGGCAGCAGCGGAACACAAAGTACTGACCCGCTTACCAGACAATTAGCAAACATGGCAAACAACGAAGAGGACAACCAAGCGTTCGATATAAAACAAGCGACAGCGCTTGTACCAACATATGACGAGAGCGCTAATTGTTGACGCAGCTAATCTACTGGCCGAGTTAACGCCACAAAACCAAGTGAAGACAGCAATTAAATTCCTCAAAAGTAGACTGATAGGCAAAGCTAGACAGGGATTGCCACCAGTAATAAACACCATAAACGTACTGGTACTCGATGTGCAGCGTACATGCAAATCGAAAGAGACCCCCGATGCACTTATTGCTAAATTGGGGCAAATCAAAAATAAAAACACGAATGAACCTTGTGAGGAGATTGAAAATCTCACACAAAAGCTAAAATTCCTATACATGGAACAAGGTGTACCTGCTGCAGCAGCAAACACTTTAGCTCTCAAATCAGGGCTCAATTCCCTGATTAAAGAAGTCCAGCCTGAGGAATTGAAAACAATCATGAAAGCAGGCAAATACTCAGGAATAACGGAGGCAGTCCAAAAGGTGAAAGTGTTCACCACAGACACCGCTTTAGGAGGAGAAAATACACACAATGTATTCTCACTCCAACACTCACGAAATCCTAACAGATTTCGAGAAATCTGGGCACCAATAGCCCAATACAACCACTACCAACCAAGAAGCAATAATTATAGAGGTAAAGGTAGTAATTACGGTTATCACCGTGGAAATTTCAGAAATTTCCACGATAATAACCAACACTTCAGACAAGGTGGAGAAAGTCAAAGACCACCGCAGCAATATTATAACAACAGAGGGAGAGGAAATTCCTCATACCGAGGGAACTCCGAAAACTCTCAACAAAGAGGTAACAGAATGTTTCTGTTACACCCGAATCAACCAGACTCAGACAAATGATAACCCCAGACCAAACCAGGCACCGATGCAATACACGCAACGTACAGACCAAGCATCGATGCAATACACACAGAGTATTTTTTAGGAGAAAATTATGCACAATGAACATCAGTGCGTCAAATTTTGTGAAAATTTACGTGCGGATGGCAAACTCATTGTGTCACTTTATATTAGATTCAGGCGCTGACATCAGTGTTATAAGGACAAATAGAATACCACCAACACAACCAGTAAACCCAAATAACAAGATTCAACTAACGGGAATCACAAACCAGACAATAGAAACACTAGCAACGACAACAACTCAATTACATTTCGGAAACGATTTGGTGATTAATCACACGTTTCATGTCGTAGATAGCAACTTTCCGACAGCCACTGACGGCATTTTAGGACGAGATTTTCTCGCCACAAACAGATGCATCATTGACTACGAAAGTTGGTTGTTAAATTTTTCTGAAAATAGTAGCCCCGTGTCTTTGCCAATAGAAGACACAGTGGATAAAAATTATGTTATACCAGCAAGATGTGAGGTAATCAAAAAACTCCACAAGAAGAAGAAATTATTGAACCATCCGTTTCATCGTACAACAACCCTATATTGTTAGTACCGAAGAAAGTGAAACGAATGCAAAAAAATGGCGTTTAGTTGTAGACTCCAGGCAACTAAACAAGAAAATACTAGCCGACAAGTTTCCACTACCAAGAATTGATGCTATACTTGATCGACTTGGTAGAGCTAAGTTTTTCAGCACTTTGGATCTGATGTCAGGATTTCATCAGATACCGCTCGATGAAAATTCAAGGAAATACCCCTTATTTTCGACACAATCAGGTCATTTCCAATTTACAAGAATGCCATTCGGACTAAATATAAGCCCAAACAGTTTTCAAAGAATGATGACAATTGCGATGGCTGGTTTAACACCAGAAATGGCTTTTATCTATATTGATGATATAATAGTAACTGGATGCTCAGTGAAACATCATTTGAATAACTTAACAAAAGTATTCGACGGACTACGCGAGTACAATTTAAAATTAAACCCGAGCAAATGCAAATTTTTTAGTAACGAAGTAATATATTTAGAACACAAGATATCTGACAAAGGTATTTTGCCAGACAAAATTCGATGCAATAAAAAATTATCCCATACCAAAGAACAGTGACGAAGTGCGACGATTTGTTACATTTTGCAACTATTACCGCAAATTTGTTCCAAATTTGCACCCTCTAAATCAATTGTTAAAGAAAAAATAACAATTCATCTGATCAGAGCAATGCCAAAAAGCATTCAATAATTAAAACATTACCTTTTATCACCACAAATATTTCAATTTCCCGACTTTACAAAAACATTTATTTTAACCAAAGACGCTTCAGATGTCGGATGTGGGGCAGTTTTGTCTCAAATAATAGACGAAGATGAATTACCTGTAGCCTTCGCGAGTAAAACACCCAAGGTGAACGTAACAAAGCAGTTATTTTAAAAGAGTTAACAGCAATTCATTGGGCTATTAACTACTTCAAATCTTACTTATATGGAAACAAATTCATTGTTAAGACCGACCATAGACCACTTGTGTTTCTGTTCGGTATGAAAGACCCAACATCGAAACTGACAAGAATGCGTCTTGATCTGTGTGAGTTTGATTTCGAAATACAGTATTTCAAAGGGAAGGACAATGTGGGAGCGGACGCGTTATCACGTGTTGTCATTTCCTCTGATGAACTCAAACAAAATTCCATCTTAATGGTAAATACAAGATCTATGACACGAGGCCAAGGATCAAAAATTACACAAAATAAGATGGAGTGCGAGTCCAAGATTGATCACCTTGCGATGTACACTACCGAAAATTTAAGCGATGTTAGAAATTTTATGAAATTACAAACAAAATTCGAAAATGACTATGTCGAATTTGCAGTATACACAAAAGCGCGAATAATACCAAAGCAAAATGAACAGGTAACCAGTTACCAATTCGAAATACAAAACGGTAATGGAAGTCAAATTGTCAAATTTGCACTTACAAAAATCGAAGAAGATATGAAAAAGATGAAAATAAATAAAATTGCGCTGTCTTGAGACAACAAAACATACAAAGGAGTGTACTACAATAACTAATACACCCTCAAAACCATTCGAAGTAGTAGCTATCGACACGATAGGACCCCTACCAAAATCGAATAACAACAATAGATACGCTGTAACAATACAGTGTGAAGTAACTAAATATATAGTTTTAATATCAATACCAACCAAAGAAGATAACGTCGTAGCATAAACGTTAGTGGATAATTTTATATTGATATACGGAAAATTTCTAGAATTAAAGTCAGATCAGGGCACAGAGCATAAAAACGAAGTACTCGACCAGATCTGCAAATATTTAAATATCAAACAAACATTCGCTACAGCTTACCATCCACAGACAATTGAGAGAATTGGACGCTCTTCAAGCTCTCCCTACTCAAGTCCATACTATGACAAATCATTGCCGATTGACTCCACCTCCGCTTGATATATACATATATATATCACATACATAGAACAACTAGAATCTAAGAAGTGATCTAGGAGTAAGTTTTATTTTAATAAATTAATCCCGTTTATGCCATGGAAGAAACAACTTATGTTTTTCAGTAGAGAACAAAGAAAATACCAGAGTCATCAAAACATGGTTCTTTTCACAACTTTTGAACCACATGCCTAATAATTCTAAAATTCTTTAGTTAACCCTTAACTAGCCAGTTAATTTGATATCAATATTGTTTGAATTGGTCGTGTGGTTTGTGAGATAATGAAGTTTAGTGATTTTCACATTTTGATACATTACAGACAAAGTTACATTCCTATTACAATGAAATTCAATAAAATGTTATGAGGCAGCTAGACCTTTTATTTGACACTAACTTTGTAAAAATCGGTTCAGCCATCTCTGAGAAAAGTGAGTGAGTTTAAGTATTCGTCGGAATATGTTTCTCTTCATAGCTAGATGTCACATTTTTTAACATAACTGGCAAAGTAATTGTCCGATTGCAAAACAAATCAATAGCGTCTTATGAGGCAAAAGACCTTCCAACTGACACTGATTTTTTGTAAATCGGTACAGCCATCTCTGAAAAACATGAATGAGATTAAACAGTCTCCAGAACACGTTTCATTCCATAACTTTTGAACCACAAATTCAATCTTTATAAAATTAAAAAAATAAGGATTGTGAAGGTAGCCCGTTAAGATAAATTAATCAATTTTGTTCAATTCACGAACACATACAGAAAATACTCAGCTCAGCTGAGTCGAGTGATATATGCCATTCGGCCCTTTGGAGCACTTTTATATTTTCGGTTTTGCAAGTGATTGCTATACCTCTCTAGGAGAAAAGCAAAATAGTTTTAATGATTAGGCTCGTGCATAGACGTAGCCAGAACCCCCCCCCCCCCCCAATATATCTAATAGCACAAAACGACATCTTCAGCCCATAGAAACAGCTGTGTAAAGTATGAGCCAGATCAAAAATAATTGATTGAAATGCTTGCCCTATGTTGCGTGGGATTGCACAGGTTTTTCAGTTGATCCACCAAGGACATTGCAGCGGCAAAAGCACCGGGCAAATCCGCCTGCATCAACTAGCTTGGAACCAAGCTGGGACAATTCCTCACCTTAATCATCTTGTAACCTCACTGGAATCACGGTTCTATGAGGATAGTGCACCTGCCTACGCGTTGTCCTTGCTGCATCCCGCTAACGTAATACGCATGTCGTTGGAAAAGTACAAGCGCCAAACAGAAAGTTTCGAAATTTTTTTACGGAGTTGACAATTTTGTTGGAGAGGTGGAAAATCTGGTATCAACATTGCAAGCACGAGAGCAGACCGTAAGAATTTGGAAGAGCTGGATCTTATAGACCTGATAGCCGAAAGCCCGTTCAGCACATTACGTCGGGTGAAAACCTGGCTGAGGTCAACAAAGAGAGTGAACCAACACCGATACTTTGTTATTCGCATACTGACGACGATCTCAACGCATCTTAGGCTTCCTTTATATGTATTCAAAATCACTAGAGGTGATTTTTTTCCATCGCTGATCTTGATTGTGTTTTCAAACTTCACGTCCTTAGAAAACTTTGACAGGATGTAGTTGAGATAGCGGCTGTGCGAACGGGTTTTCAGCTTCCGGAAGTAGACGTACCTTCGCCGCATCATTCAGCTGGCCTGCATCGTTCTCGAAGAAGTCCTGGTAGCGGTTAAACTAGTGTCCGAACGTAACGCCGTTCTCTTAGTCGAAGACAAACTCGGTGATGTTCGATGAGAGGTACTCCCAAATCTGCTCCGGGGTTTGATACTGAGGCTGCTGCTGCTGGGCCGCAATCTGCTGTAAACGTTGGGCCTTCTTGAGAATCATATCTTGAATTCTCTGATGCGGCTGCTGATCAACTCTATCTTCTGCCGTGTTCGTGGATTCTTGAAATCCTCGTTGCCAAAATGATATGTCCAAAGTTTTATATGAACTAGTGAGTTCTTACTAAAGAACATCTATTTATATTTGAGGTTGGACAAAGAATAATCAAACTTTCCACTCTGATGTCAAGAACAACTTCTCACTGGTTGCCTTGATGTATGATGAATCACTAAGCACTAGTATTTATTTCATTTTTGCAAAATACAACTTTTTTTACTTCTAAAATTTGGAATAACTTTAACTAGAAAAAATCGAAATTTTGGCTACGCCCATGTTCGTGGTTTAAAAGTTGTGAAAAGAAACATGTTCCGATGACTTTTCAAATTCATTCGTTTTCCCAAAGATGGCTGGACTAGTTTGAATAATCTTAGTGTCAAATGAAAGGTTTGGTTGCCATTTCATTTGATTATAATCGTACTTTTATTTCAACCGTTATGTATTAAATTTGAAAACAACGAAAGTCTATTAACTAAAAAATTACACGACTTATTTGAACTTAACTACGGGTTGTCTGAAAACAATCCTGAAAGCAGGCAAATACTCAGGAATAACGGAGGCAGTCCAAAAGGTGAAAGTGTTCACCACAGACACCGCTTCAGGAGGAGAAAATACACACAATGTATTCTCACTCCAACACTCACGAAATCCTAACAGATTTCGAGAAATCTGGGCACCAATAGCCCAATACAACCACTACCAACCAAGAAGCAATAATTATAGAGGTAAAGGTAGTAATTACGGTTATCACCGTGGAAATTTCAGAAATTTCCACGATAATAACCAACACTTCAGACAAGGTGGAGAAAGTCAAAGACCACCGCAGCAATATTATAACAACAGAGGGAGAGGAAATTCCTCATACCGAGGGAACTCCGGAAACTCTCAACAAAGAGGTAACAGAATGTTTCTGTTACACCCGAATCAACCAGACTCAGACAAATGATAACCCCAGACCAAACCAGGCACCGATGCAATACACGCAACGTACAGACCAAGCATCGATGCAATACACACAGAGTATTTTTTAGGAGAAAATTATGCACAATGAGCATCAGTGCGTCAAATTTTGTGAAAATTTACGTGCGGATGGCAAACTCATTGTGTCACTTTATATTAGATTCAGGCGCTGACATCAGTGTTATAAGGACAAATAGAATACCACCAACACAACCAGTAAACCCAAATAACAAGATTCAACTAACGGGAATCACAAACCAGACAATAGAAACCCTAGCAACGACAACAACTCAATTACATTTCGGAAACGGTTTGGTGATTAATCACACGTTTCATGTCGTAGATAGCAACTTTCCGACAGCCACTGACGGCATTTTAGGACGAGATTTTCTCGCCACATACAGATGCATCATTGACTACGAAAGTTGGTTGTTAAATTTTTCTGAAAATAGTAGCCCCGTGTCTTTGCCAATAGAAGACACAGTGGATAAAAATTATGCTATACCAGCAAGATGTGAGGTAATCAAAAAACTCCACAAGAAGAAGAAATTATTGAACCATCCGTTTCATCGTACAACAACCCTATATTGTTAGTACCGAAGAAAGTGAAACGAATGCAAAAAAATGGCGTTTAGTTGTAGACTCCAGGCAACTAAACAAGAAAATACTAGCCGACAAGTTTCCACTACCAAGAATTGATGCTATACTTGATCGACTTGGTAGAGCTAAGTTTTTCAGCACTTTGGATCTGATGTCAGGATTTCATCAGATACCGCTCGATGAAAATTCAAGGAAATACCCCTTATTTTCGACACAATCAGGTCATTTCCAATTTACAAGAATGCCATTCGGACTAAATATAAGCCCAAACAGTTTTCAAAGAATGATGACAATTGCGATGGCTGGTTTAACACCAGAAATGGCTTTTATCTATATTGATGATATAATAGTAACTGGATGCTCAGTGAAACATCATTTGAATAACTTAACAAAAGTATTCGACGGACTACGCGAGTACAATTTAAAATTAAACCCGAGCAAATGCAAATTTTTTAGTAACGAAGTAATATATTTAGAACACAAGATATCTGACAAAGGTATTTTGCCAGACAAAATTCGATGCAATAAAAAATTATCCCATACCAAAGAACAGTGACGAAGTGCGACGATTTGTTACATTTTGCAACTATTACCGCAAATTCGTTCCAAATTTGCACCCTCTAAATTAATTGTTAAAGAAAAAATAACAATTCATCTGATCAGAGCAATGCCAAAAAGCATTCAATAATTAAAACATTACCTTTTATCACCACAAATACTTCAATTTCCCGACTTTACAAAAACATTTATTTTAACCAAAGACGCTTCAGATGTCGGATGTGGGGCAGTTTTGTCTCAAATAATAGACGAAGATGAATTACCTGTAGCCTTCGCGAGTAAAACATTTACCCAAGGTGAACGTAACAAAGCAGTTATTTTAAAAGAGTTAACAGCAATTCATTGGGCTATTAACTACTTCAAACCTTACTTATATGGAAACAAATTCATTGTTAAGACCGACCATAGACCACTTGTGTTTCTGTTCGGTATGAAAGACCCAACATCGAAACTGACAAGAATGCGTCTTGATCTGTGTGAGTTTGATTTCGAAATACAGTATTTCAAAGGGAAGGACAATGTGGGAGCGGACGCGTTATCACGTGTTGTCATTTCCTCTGATGAACTCAAACAAAATTCCATCTTAATGGTAAATACAAGATCTATGACACGAGGCCAAGGATCAAAAATTACACAAAATAAGACGGAGTGCGAGTCCAAGATTGATCACCTTGCGATGTACACTACCGAAAATTTAAGCGATGTTAGAAATTTTATGAAATTACAAACAAAATTCGAAAATGACTATGTCGAATTTGCAGTATACACAAAAGCGCGGATAATACCAAAGCAAAATGAACAGGTTACCAGTTACCAATTCGAAATACAAAACGGTAATGGAAGTCAAATTGTCAAATTTGCACTTACAAAAATCGAAGAAGATATGAAAAAGATGAAAATAAATAAAATTGCGCTGTCTCGAGACAACAAAACATACAAAGGAGTGTACTACAATAACTAATACACCCTCAAAACCATTCGAAGTAGTAGCTATCGACACGATAGGACCCCTACCAAAATCGAATAACAACAATAGATACGCTGTAACAATACAGTGTGAAGTAACTAAATATATAGTTTTAATATCAATACCAACCAAAGAAGATAACGTCGTAGCATAAACATTAGTGGATAATTTTATATTGATATACGGAAAATTTCTAGAATTAAAGTCAGATCAGGGCGCAGAGCATAAAAACGAAGTACTCGACCAGATCTGCAAATATTTAAATATCAAACAAACATTCGCTACAGCTTACCATCCACAGACAATTGAGAGAATTGACGCTCTTCAAGCTCTCCCTACTCAAGTCCATACTATGAAAAATCATTGCCGATTGACTCCACCTCCGCTTGATATATACATTTATATATTACATACATAGAACAATTAGAATCTAAGAAGTGATCTAGGAGTAAGTTTTATTTTAATAAATTAATCCCGTTTATGCCATGGAAGAAACAACTTATGTTTTTCAGTAGAGAACAAAGAAAATACCAGAGTCATCAAAACATGTTTCTTTTCACAACATTTGAACCACATGCCTAATAATTCTAAAATTCTTTAGTTAACCCTTAACTAGCCCGTTAATTTGATATCAATATTGTTTGAATTGGTCGTGTGGTTTGTGAGATAATGAAGTTTAGTGATTTTCACATTTTGATACATTACAGACAAAGTTACATTCCTATTACAATGAAATTCAATAAAATGTTATGAGGCAGCTAGACCTTTTATTTGACACTAACTTTGTAAAAATCGGTTCAGCCATCTCTGAGAAAAGTGAGTGAGTTTAAGTATTCTTCGGAATATGTTTCTTTTCATAGCTAGATGTCACATTTTTTAACATAACTGGCAAAGTAATTGTCCGATTGCAAAACAAATCAATAGCGTCTTATGAGGCAAAAGACCTTCCAACTGACACTGATTTTATGTAAATCGGTACAGCCATCTCTGAAAAACATAAATGAGATTAAACAGTCTCCAGAACACGTTTCATTCCATAACTTTTGAACCACAAATTCATAACATTTATTTATTTCGTCAATCATAGTAGACTACATCTTAAAAACTATTGCTAACATCACAAATATAGTTATGTAATTCTAGTGTTCAATATTTTTCTAAGAGCATTTCGTGACATCGTTAAATCAATAACTTCACAATATTTATTGTAAAGACTCATCATACTATTAACTGGCCCGGCCATGGCATATTCTGTTCTATAAGAATTTAATACGAAAATTTTTCGCGTTCTTAATGAGCGTGTAGGAGCATAAAAGTTGAGTTTTCCAAGCAAATTTTCCGAACTTATGCGTTGTGAAACTAAATCGTTGACAAGAGTTACCGAAGCAATTTCTCTTCTTTTTTCAAGCGTTTCTATATTAATAAGCATGCAACGCGATTCATAACAAGGGAGAGGAAATGAATTCCAACCTAGTTTTCTTAGTGCATATAACAAAAACTGTTTTTGTACGGATTCGATTCTATTGGAATGGACGTCTTGATAAGGCGACCAAACAACACTACAGTATTCTAAAATAGATCTAACATATGTAACAAAGAGAGTTTTTATAGTGTACGGGTCTACGAAATGATAACTGAACCTTTTTATAAAACTTAGCATACTGTTGGCTCTATTGATGATCGTATTGTAGTGATCAATGAATGTTAACTTAGAATCCATAATTACTCCTAAATCTCTAATTTGATAACACCTTTCTACAACTTGATGTGCAAGAGTGCAACTGGCATGTTCAGGATTTCTTTTTCTTGTGTAGGATATAATATTACATTTTTTTACGTTGAGATCAAGAAGACTTTTTTTACACCAAATGTAGAAAATGTCAACCTCTTGTTGGAATTGTTGGATGTCTGATATGTGTTTTATTTCCATGTACAGTTTCATGTCATCGGCATATATCAATACTTTGAGACGATTCAACACAAGGGTAACGTCATTAACAAATAAAATGAAGAGCAAAGGGCCTAAATGGGAGCCTTGTGGAACTCCAGATGTCACTTTTACTGGTACAGAAAGGTGTCCCTTAAACCTTACCGTTTGTGTCCTGTTCGTTAAATAAGATTCAATCCATTTAAGTAGGCCTGACTCAAATCCCAGTTTTTTTAATTTGAACATAAGCATGGAAATATCTACTCTGTCAAAAGCTTTACTAAAATCCGTGTATAGAGTTTCCACGAAGTTGCCTCTGTCCATAGACGCAAGAGAGAAATCAACAAATTCAAGTAAGTTGGTAGCCGTAGACCTCCCTTTGTAAAAACCATGTTGGTTACACGTTATGCGATTCTTTACCTGATTAAATATTTTTTGGTTTACGATAGCTTCAAAAAGTTTAGGAATACATGATATTATTGCAATGCCACGATAATTTTTGATGTCAGATCTCTTACCTGACTTGAAAATCGGTATAAGAAAAGATTTTTTCCAGACTGATGGAAACTGTCCGGACGTAAGGGATAAGTTGAAAAGCCAAAACAAGGGTTTTACGAAGGCAGGAGCAAGATTTTTCATGAGTGAGGGTGGAATTCCATCTGGACCTGGTCCTTTTGAAGCGTCCAGTTCTTTTAGTGTTGCGAGGATTTCTTGAACAGTTATTTGCTTAATAGATACGTTATTTATTTGTTCATGCAAGTGCGAGAAATACTCAAAGTCCCTGACTTCGTCGCTATTTTTATAAACGGTTTGAAAAAAACTCGCAAACTTGTTGCAGATTTGCTTTGAGTCAGTACTGGCAAAGTCTTCATATTGCATGCGAGATGGGAAGTTATTAGACTTCATTTTATAGTTTGCAAATTTAAAAAACTGTTTTGGGTCTGATTTAATGTTATTTTCCACCCTTGTGTTGTAGTTCTCATACGCAATAGATATTTTAGTATTCAGTTCATCACAAATGTTCAAATATTTGTCCAAATTTCTTTGGTCTTTAAGTTTTTTGTGAGTTTTATGAGCTTTTTGTTTCCTATTCTTTAAATTTTTGATTTCTCTGGTGAACCAAATGGGATCTTTTGAGCTAACCGTTTTCTTTTTTGATTTTGGTACAGTTGAGTCTAGAACACTATACAGTGTTGATAAAAAATTATCAACCGCTTTGTTCATATCTATTTCATTTTTTAGAAGTGATTGCCAGTCGATGTCAGTTAATTTACGATTGATTAGTTCAAAGTTTGCTTTAGTGAAGTCATATTTATATTCAGGCTCATGATCAGAGGGTCGTGATCTCTCGGTATCAATCATTAGCGAGTACTCAATTGCAGTATGAAATTTTTCATTTTTCCATAGGGGATATTCTGCTTTGTCAACACTAAAATCTTCCGTGCAATTGGTGAATAAAAAGTCTAAAAAACAGTTTTGCTCATTCCGGATTGAGTTTACCTGATTTAATCCAAGTTGACTAAAACCGTCAAAAATAAATTGCAGAGTTTCGTTTTCTCCTACTACAGGAAGTAAAAGCGATTCATTATCATCGTTTACAATAAAATCAGCATCATTTTGATTGAAATCTCCATATATATGAATTTTTGAGTTAGTGTGGGACTCATCATTCACTAATTCTACCGTCCTTAAAAATTTTTCATATGATTGCTTTTTGGCAAAGTGGGGTGGAAAGTAAACAGATACGAAAATATGGATTTCACCCTTCAACAGAACTTTAACCCAGACATCTTCAAATTCGGCATGTTTCTGGGTTATGATTTGCTCAGAATCATGCTGAACCCCAACAGCCACAAGCACTCCTCCACCTGATTTCTTATCAGATAGTGATAAATCACGATCGCTCCTGAACACATTAAAGGAACTGTTGAAAACTTCTTCACTTTTAATATCTTCGTTCCAGTTCGTTTCCGTTGCTAAGATGATTGAGTATGAACATCCACTTATTCTGTTATTAATGTGATTAATTTTGAGTGCACTGCGCATCCTGTTGAAATTCTGAGCATAAATCAAAACTTCATTGACTACTGGCGTTGTTTTTTCTTTCTCTGAGCGTCACTGATTTTGAGAACACGAATGCTTACAATAACATCCATCACACGGGAAACTTGCTGATCTGAAATTATTGTTATTGTTATAGTTGTGGCTGCCAGCCAAATGGTAAGGACACGATACAGCTGAAGAGGTCGCGGGAGTCGTTAAGTTGAGCGGGCTCGTTGAAACGGTAGGCATGAAAGATGATTGTGACTCATTATTCGCTGGGTACGGATTAAGTATTTCGCCTCGTTGAAAAGAGATATGCTGGAGATTAGGTGGGGGTCGAGAAAATTTATCCTTCGCTGCAGCAAGAAGCACACGGTCTGGTGGTAGTTGGTTGTAGTAGCTGTTGTTAAGATTCCTGTTAAGATTGAGGTAACGATTCGGGATTTGATTGTTGTTATTATTGATGCTGTTATTGTTGTTGTTGGAGTTGTTAATGTTGCGGTTGTTGTAGATGTTATTATTGCGATTGAAGTTATTATTGTTGCGGTTCTGGTGGTTGTTGTTGCTGCGGTGGTTGTAGATGTTATTGTTGTGATTGTAGTTGTTATTGTTGCGGTTCTGGTGGTTGTTATTGCTGCGGTGGTTGTAGATGTTATTGTTGCGATTGTAATTGTCATTGTTGTTCAGGTGGTTGTTATTGTTGCGGTTGTTGTAATTGTTACCATTGCGGTTGTTGTTGTTAGTATTGTTGTTGTAAGCCTGTTGTCGTCGATTCCTCCTTCTTCTGGCTGCATCTGCATTCTTCAACTGTACCAAACGACGCCTTTTACGTTCATCATAATCTGTCCAATCCGTTTTCCAAACTTTTTTTGAACCTAGAAACCGCCAACCTGAATTATTGGCATTATCCAAATTAAGTTCTGTTGCCAAACTTGGAAGTGAAACAGGTGAAGCTATTGGGGGAGTGGCAACACTCGCTGACTTAGATCTTAGTTCTTCGATGCAGGATGACAGAGTTTTAAGCTCATCTACAATGTTTATCTCTAACGGATTGGTTTGTATTGTACAGCTGGTTGCTGTTTCTACAAACAGCTGTCCTAACTGAGAAAGTTCGTTATTTATGCTGGTCAGCGATTCCGTTAATTCGTTCCGAAGTTCGGTCTTGAATTCCGAAAAAGCAATGTTAACGAGCTGCGTCAGGTGATTTTTAAGTGTAGGCATAACACCAGCCACACTGTTGGCTTTGATGTTTGACGTTAGCGCTTGGTTTATTTGTATAAGTGACTTGTCGATACCCTCTAGAGTTTCTGGAATTGTGCTTGGTTGTTCGAGTTGGGTCACAAGTCGATGAATCACCTCTGTATTATCATCAATCAATTTCGTCAGCTTGTTCTGCTGTTTGGTCAACGTGTTCAATTCAAACGATGCCGTTACTAAAAGTTGGCAGGAATCGCAGCACGGTAGCAGAAATGCAGTTGGATCTACGGCTGGTTTATCTTGTTTGTCTTGTTTGTCTTTTTTAACGATACGCAGAGAACTTCTGCTTTTAGCAACTACTTCGGGGGGGCACGATACTCCCACACAGGAGGCATGGAATTTTCGATTACACCCTCCAACACACGACCAGAACACTTCGGCACCGGAGTCTTTCGCGCAGACTTCGCAAATTTGATTCATTTTTACCGACACAAAAACACAACAAGCAAAATGAAAACTAAGCGAAAAACAATAATTTGATTTAAATTCGCGCGTGGATAGGAGCTAACAACAAACACGTCCAACTTGGTTGACGACTGACGAACTATTCAATCTTTATAAAATTAAAAAAATAAGGATTTTGAAGGTAGCCCGTTAAGATAAATTAATCAATTTTGTTCAATTCACAAACACATACAGAAAATACTCAGCTCAGCTGAGTCGAGTGATATATGCCATTCGGCCCTTTGGAGCACTTTTATATTTTCGGTTTTGCAAGTGATTGCTATACCTCTCTAGGAGAAAAGCAAAAAAGTTTTAATGATTAGGCTCGTTGCAAGCACGAGAGCAGACCGTAAGAATTTGGAAGAGCTGGATCTTATAGACCTGATAGCCGAAAGCCCGTTCAGCACATTACGTCGGGTGAAAACCTGGCTGAGGTCAACAAAGAGAGTGAACCAACACCGATACTTTGTTATTCGCATACTGACGACGATCTCAACGCATCTTAGGCTTCCTTTATATGTATTCAAAATCACTAGAGGTGATTTTTTTCCATCGCTGATCTTGATTGTGTTTTCAAACTTCACGTCCTTAGAAAACTTTGACAGGATGTAGTTGAGATAGCGGCTGTGCGAACGGGTTTTCAGCTTCCGGAAGTAGACGTACCTTCGCCGCATCATTCAGCTGGCCTGCATCGTTCTCGAAGAAGTCCTGGTAGCGGTTAAACTAGTGTCCGAACGTAACGCCGTTCTCTTAGTCGAAGACAAACTCGGTGATGTTCGATGAGAGGTACTCCAAAATCTGCTCCGGGGTTTGATACTGAGGCTGCTGCTGCTGGGCCGCAATCTGCTGTAAACGTTGGGCCTTCTTGAGAATCATATCTTGAATTCTCTGATGCGGCTGCTGATCAACTCTATCTTCTGCCGTGTTCGTGGATTCTTGAAATCCTCGTTGCCAAAATGATATGTCCAAAGTTTTATATGAACTAGTGAGTTTTTACTAAAGAACATCTATTTATATTTGAGGTTGGACAAAGAATAATCAAATTTTCCACTCTGATGTCAAGAACAACTTCTCACTGGTTGCCTTGATGTATGATGAATCACTAAGCACTAGTATTTATTTCATTTTTGCAAAATACAATTTTTTTTACTTCTAAAATTTGGAATAACTTTAACTAGAAAAAATCGAAATTTTGGCTACGCCCATGTTCGTGGTTTAAAAGTTGTGAAAAGAAACATGTTCCGATGACTTTTCAAATTCATTCGTTTTCCCAAAGATGGCTGGACTAATTTGAATAATCTTAGTGTCAAATGAAAGGTTTGGTTGCCATTTCATTTGATTATAATCGTACTTTTATTTCAACCGTTATGTATTAAATTTGAAAACAACGAAAGTCTATTAACTAAAAAATTACACGACTTATTTGAACTTAACTACGGGTTGTCTCTCAAACGTACAAATAAAAAATTCCATAACAATTTGATACGTGGTTCAAATGTTATGGAAAGAAACGAAATTGCTCGTGATCAAAGAGTTTGAAATTAAGAGTAATTTTTTTCATTTCGATATTTCTCTAGCACAAATATAACGTCAAATTTCTCATTCTATAGTTCAATTATTGCTTCAAATATAACATCTATATCCTAGGACCCAAAGAGTGAATATACCTTTATTGGATTGAATTTCGCAATTTAAGGTTGTTTTCCAGAAACCATAAGTCGCGAAATCGGATTGCAAAATGAAGTATGGAATTATTTCCCGGCCTCTAAGCATTAACCCGGTCCCTGAAAAACTCGCGTCGGGAAATGAAACTGAAAGCTACTATCCAAAAATATAAAATGGCGTCTGAAGTTGATTTTTGGCCTCTAGGTATCATACTGTTCCACAAATTCTCATATTGAATGATATTTGGTCCTTTTAGGCTGTTGTTCATCAGGGAAAATTTTCCTACTATAAAAAGTTGAATATAAAATGATATATACCATAATCGTGTCCAACCTTTATATGAGTACAGTGACGTTTCCACCGGACAAAAAAAAATCGCATCATATATTTAAAACATATTTATTTCATGTTACTTCCAGAATGTTCAGTATAGTTATGCTTTTGGCTACCAGAAATTCGCCATTTATAGTGAAAAATAAAACAGGCAGAAATTATCAAGGTGTATTTTTTTCTATTAATTGAAGGGTTCATGTAAATCTATACAAACAAATAATAAGTTCGAAAGAGAAAGGCTGGGTCTCACAGCTAGGTGGATTAATTTTGTTTTTTTTTTCTAAAAATTGAAGTGTTCGTGTAAATCTATTTTAACAAATAGTAAGTTCGAATAAGAAAGGCCGGGTCTCACCGCTAGGTTGAATCATTTGGGTTTTTAACATCTGTACACTCAATATACTTTTCAGATTATAGTTACGTAAAAATTTCTGGCTTGCTAGGGTGGCTAGTTGGTCATTTTTGTTCAAAATGTTCTGTAATTTTTTGGTTTTGTTTTTGTGATTTTTTTTCAGCTGAAACCCGAACAAGAATCGAACCCGAAACTTTTTTTTTCATCAAATCCGAACCCAAAAATTTTATTTCTATGAAACCTAAACCTGACCCGAACCCGAAATTTTATAGATTTTGTTTCGGGTTTTCAAACCCAAACACGGCCAGAATTTTTTCAGATTTATTGTATGAATCCATTCTTGAGAATTCTAAAAAAGAAGGAATGACCCAGAAGCTCGACTGGTTTCACCAAACCCTGTTCTATCTAGGATTCAAATGCAAATTCTGGGCTATTTTTCGTTGTTTTCCAGTTAACAAATAGTGACAAATTACTATCATCCATTCCATTACTAGGACCTCTAACAAAAACCACTCGAACAGCTAATGGAACAGTGGACGATGATCTATAGATAAAGGTGAGTAAGCTGAGACGCAATTTGAAACTTCTAGATTCCATCCCAGTTTATTCCTGTTGCTTCTTCTGCACAGTAATAGTTCAAGCGAAAATGAGATTTTCGGTTCAATTTTATGATTTTATTAGTTCTCTGATTTAATTTTCTGTGTTTCTCTATGGACTAGTAACCGATTATAAGTAGATCGCATTGATGGTTGGCACTACAATCAGTGAAATAGAACAAACAGATTATGGGTTCAATAACAAATAGATTATGGGATGGATGGATTACTTAAAAACACGTTTCACTTTGCCAAAGCCTACGTTTCAAGGATATATTTCCTCGTCCTCAGGGCAACTACGATTAACAGTTTACAATTTACAAAAAATTAGTTACACGAATTAAGTTATTACATACACAACTTACAAACAAAACAAACGAGTTCTCGTCAAAAATTGGTGCATTGGTGTAAAATTGCTTTTGGTTAACTACAATATATGATATGTAAAGGATGTCAAATATGTAAAATATTAGTTAGTTTGTGACTTCTCAAATTTAAAAAACCAACGGATGAGCTATACTTAAACAGTATCGTCCAACACACATAACACAGGATAAAGCCTGTATCAGACTAGCCGCTGCAGCGGTCGACCACTACCGTTCCGTTCTTTTTCGACCAATTAGAGCACAGCGGTTGACCATGTTGTTGTAAAAAATAAAATCATTTTAATTTTTGCCGCCAACCGTTCCCAATTCTGATGGCTGCACCGATTTTAATAAAATCAGTGTCAAATGGAAGGTCCAGTTGCCCCATAAAAATCTATTGATTTGTTTTGCGATTAGACTATTACTTTGCCTGTTATGTTTTAAAAAGGGAAATCCAGCTATGAAAAGGAACATATTCCGAAGACTACTTGAACTCACTCACTTTTCTCAGTGATGGCTGACCCGATTTCTACAAAACTAGTGTCAACTAATAAGTCTAGCTGCCTCGTAACACCCTATTGAATTTTACTGTAATCGGACTGTAACTTCGTCTGTAAAGTACCGAAATGTGAAAATCACGAAACTTCATTATCTCAGAAACTACACAACCGATTTGATCAATATTATCAATATTATTATCAGATGAGCGGGCTAGTTAAGGGTTAACTGATGAATTATGATTGAACACGTGGTTTCAAAGTTTGGCTGCCCTATACGTTCCCATTTCATTTGATCATAATCGAGCTTAAGCCATTGTTATGTATTAAGTTGTTATTAAAACAACGAAAGTCTATTATTTCAAAGATTACATGACTTATTTGACTTATTTGAACTAGTGTCATACGAACAAGACATCTCTCAAACTTACAAATAACAAACTGCATAACAATTTGATATGTGGCGCAAAAGTTATGGAAAGAAAAGAAATTCAAAGGCTATTTAAAACTATATCTGCTTTGATTGATATATGTGGTCTCAACATAATATAAATGTGGTTTTGTACTATTTGAACGTTCCAAATTCATTGATTCCTTGCGATGTGTTTAAAGTCTGCAAATGCACGACGAATCGGCCATGATCAAAGTCAAAAGACAAATCGTTTGAAATGAATGGTTTTATCGAAATGACAAAATCTTCGACTTTTGGCTTTAGGCGCCCTAATTCTGAATATATTCATATTGGGTGGTATTCGGTCATTTTCAGCAAATTTTCTGGCATCAATCTGACACCGGAAATACCCATATTGGGAGGTATTTAGTTATTTTGGTTGTTTTCCAGAAACTAACAGTGGTCGTCTTTAAATTCAAAATGGTGTCAAGGGTCAATGTTTGGTTTCTATGCATCATCTCGATTACGGAAATATCCATGTTGAAGGAAATATCCATTTGGTCATTTTCGACTGTTTCCTATAAGTTGCCATTTAGCGATTCAAAATGGTGCCTGAGGTCAATTGTTAGCTCATTGCATCTTTCTGGTTCCAGAGATACTCATATTGGATGGTATTTGGTTATTTAAGGCTGTTTTTCACAAACCGGAAATCGCCATCTTGGATTTAAAAATGGTATTTAAAATAATTTCTGGCCTCTGAGCGTCATTTTGGTTGAAGAAACACCCGTATTGGGTGTAATTCGATCATTTTCCGCTGTTTCCCAGGAACCGGAAGTCGCCAACCTAGAATCCAAAATGGGGTCTGTGGTCGATTTCAGCTGCTGTGTATCATTTGTTACCACTAAAAACATTCACCTGCCAAATATGGTTCCATTTAGTTGATTAGTTCGCGAGAAGTGCAGAAATTTGTGCAGACAAATGAGCTTCAGAAGGAGGGGCGTCGAACCATTATGGACATATTTTTTACCCTTTAAAACATTCACATGCCAAGTTCGGTTTTATTTGCTTGGTTTGTTCTTGAGTTGTGCAGAAATGTATGTTTCATTTGTATTGGACCCCTCCTTTCCAGAAGAGGGAGGGGTCTCAAACTATCATAGAAACCTTTATCGGGCCCAAAAACCCCTAGATACAAATTTTCACGTCGATCGGTTCGGTAGTTTTCGAGCCTATATGGATCAAACAGACTGACAGAGCGGACTACATTTTTATATGTATAGATTACAACATCAAAATTTTAGCACCTAAAGAGTGAATATACATTTATTGAATTGAAGCGTTCATGTAAATCTATTTTTACAAATAAAAGTTTGAATGAGAAAGGCTGGGTCTGACCGCTAGGTGGATTAATTTAGGTTTTTTGTATTTATTTTTTGTTAGTTACATTTTACTGAAAACGTTGTTTTGAAGAAGCATTTGAGCATACAAAACACACTTTTTGTTGAAGACTACACATCTCCAGGACTTTCCCTTACGAAATTATAGCACATTTCAACATATTTTTTCGATAAAACATATGCTCGCCGTACTGTAATATGGGTGGATTATGACAAATGGAACCTAAAGGAGTTTATAGTACTTCAGCTTAACTTCAAGAAAAAGTATTGACATCATGATACCCCTTGCCACCAGGGGAACAGAATGTACTGAGCAATGACATTTTTGATGACATCCGAGAGCGTTCCTCTCTGAAAGTGTTGGTATTGGCAAAATAGAGACAGCCGACAGATAAAATATATTGCGACTATAACGTTGCTGCTAGTTCCCCATACACGAATGTTTTTGCCATTTCTCTTAGAAAGGTATAGAAAACACTGTTAAAACCAAAGGTATAAAAGTGGTCCCAATGGCCGAATGTCATGTGTATGTGCAACTTTTTTTTCTCACTCACTTTTCTCAGAGATGGCTGTACCGATTTTCATGAAATTAATTGCAAATGAAAGGTCTAGTTGCGCCATAGGTTGCTATTGAATTTCATTGTAATCGGATTTTTAGTTTACAGGTTATGTATTAAAATGTAAAAATCACTAAACATCAATATCTCAGAAACCACACAACCGATTTCAATAAAACTGATTGCAGATGATCGGGCTGTCTCCAAAAACCTTAACTTTTAAATTTCGTAATGATTGATCATATGGTTCAAAAGTTATGTAAAGAAAAGTTATCCTGAAGTTGTTCAAACTCACTCATTTTTCTCAGAGATGGCTGAACCGATTTTCACAAAATTAGGGTCAAATGAAAAGTCTAGTTGTCCCATAGGTTGCTATTGAATTTCATTGTAATTGGATTGTAACTTTGTCCGTTGTTAATGAAAATGTGAAATCACATAATGAAAGTAAACATATTGACTTTCTCCTTACGATCACTGGTTAAGTAAAAGGTAGAAAAGTGATCCAAATGGCCGAATGTCATATACTACTCGACTCAGTTCGACGAACCGGGCATTTTCTGCATGTATTCATGTATAGGTGCACATGTGTGAGTGTAGGTTTGTACGTGTGTATGTGCACCTTTTTTTCGCACTCACTTTTCTCAGAGATGGTCTGACCGATTCTTCCTATCTTGGTGTCAAATGAAGGATTTATTTGCCGCTTAGGTTACAATTGAATTTCATTGTAATCAAACTTTCAGTTTTGGCGCTGCGGCAAAATGTGAAAATCGCTTCTATATCTCAGAAGCCATAAACATAGTTGAATTCAAATAAATGGGCTTTAAAACACTTAAACAATGAATTTCATAATGTAATGTATGCGGTTTAAATGTTATAGAAAAAAGCATAACCCGGAGACTGTTTAAAACTATAGCTACGATCAAAATACGAGGCCTAAACATCATTTAAATTTGTTATTGTACTATTTCAATGTTTGCGGCCTTGCTCGGGATATGAGTTGCAATTAAAAGTCATTTCTATCATTTCACTTTTTCTTTAGCACAAATATTGCGTCAAATATTACATACAATACCTAAATTATTACTCTATATATAACATCTATTCTAGTACCCAAAAAGTGGATATACCATCATTGAATTTTATTTGACGATATAAAGATGTTTTCCAGAAACCGGAAGCTTCAAAATCTGGTTTCAAAGTGAAATATGGAGTTTACTCCCGGCTTGCGGGCCCGGGATAATGTTCTTAAAAAACATTGGGTAATGTTTGTTTCTTTAAGGTTGTTTTCCAGAAATCGGAAGCTGCTATGTATTTAGAAATTTGAAATGACGTCCTAAGTTGATTTCTGGCCTCTGGGTGTAACGCTTCCGCAATACTCATAATAGATGATATTTGGTTATATTAATTTGTTTTCCAGAAACTGAAAGTCGGCATCTTCGCCATTGAAATACCCGGATTAGGCAAAATTTGGCCATTTTAGCATGTACCAGAAGTAGTAGTATGGTTTTTTCGCTTGATGTATTTGAAACATATTTATTTCATGGTATTTGCATATGTATGTTCTAATGTATGCTCATATGTGTGTGAATGTTAGGTTTTGAATGTTCGGTATAGTTGTGATGTTGGCTATCAGAAATTTCTTATTTAGAGTAAAAAATGAAATCAGTAGAAATTTTCAAGGAGTATTTTTTCTCTTAAATCGTGTAAATCTATTTTCACATATAATAAGTTTGAATGAGAAAGGCTGGGTCTCACCACTAGGTGGATTGTTTTGGGTTTTCCTTTGCTGTTCACTTTATTCCCATATCGACGATAGCATGTATGGTTGTATATAACATGCGGTATGCGATACACACATCCTTCAGTGCAAAGACGCTCTATTGTCGAGTTTGCTTTTCTTTGCACGAAGACTGTCTGTGAGGTGCCGAGCAGTCCTTACGCTTCTTCTTCCTACAGACTTTTTTAACAGCCTTCACACGACATCCCTCATAGGCAAATAAAAAAAGAAAGGGAAATGTCTCCCTTTGATTCGGGCTGTTATTGGAACGCGCTGTTTCTGTTTTCGTGTTTTCCGGAACACGAACGTCTGTATAAAAAACAGCTTCTTTTCTTTTCTACATTCGCATTTCCGAAGACATTCTCCAAATAATGCTGAATTGACTCAAGGAGTACATCTTTCGTTTCCTTTTGTAATGCTCTGTTGCCAATACGTTCTTAATGTGACTACCGACTACCAACTCGGATACGTATCACGTACAAACAGCAACAACTAAAATCCCCACGGAAGACAGTTTAAAAAAAATGTACAATTGGGATGCCAGCTTGCCACTTTTTAACCTATACGTTCTTGAAATTATCGAAAAACTAAGCTAAAATATGATATAACTTTGTAAGGAAAAGTTTTGGAGATATATAGGCTCTGGCCAAAAATGTATGTTTTGTGTGCCCTAATAATTTCTTCGAACAATACTTTCGTGTAAAATGCAACTAACAATTGTTCGGTATAAAAAACTAACTTTCAATTAAGTTCCATACTATACACTTTATAACTTTGTACCCAAAAAAGATAGGGTTTTCATTTGTTAAACAAAGTTTCATATTTTGGAATCTTCTACAACTTTACTGAATAAATAATTTTTCTATTTCTCAACACAAAAAAGTTAGTTTTTTGTTTTCATATTTTTTAAAAATTTGCGAATATGCGGGTTATTCATTTTGCAGTTAAATGAAAAAAAATTTTCATTTAATTTCTATTTTGAAGTAGAATACTTCTCTCAGGAAGTTCGGCTACATAGGGATGTGAAATGAAAATCTAAAACCGAAAAAAGTGGAAAATATGTCCAATTTCAAATGCTAATAAATCGGTTAGTATTCGATGGATTTCCTTCGTTCTTGCAGCAATAGATTGGAAAATCTTCTAAGATTCTTCCCAAAATAAGATAATTGTAATTTCATTATTCACACTATTGTACTATTGAAAATAGTCAAGCCTTGTCAAAACGAAAAATTCGACCTCTGATTGGCCGTTATATGCTTGCTTCCCAAGCACGGTCGACAGAATCATATACCTTGCAATTGAAAACATGCTATTTGGCCTATATAAGAGCCTGTTTCAGCCGGAGCCGCTCATAATAGTTCTAGACAGCGACAACAGCAGTCGTCCTTCCTTAGCAGCAGCACTAGCCCTGTGGTTGGTTACCACGTCGCAGGAGCAGCGCGGTTTTTCTCAACGTGTGTCGCCAGACAGCCATTATTCCCCCCGTGTTGGGGCAGCATGATGATTGCCATCAGGAAATCCAATTTCGGAAATCAGAATGCCTTTTTTAAGGCAAATGAACAAGTCATTGAAAGTTAATAATTTTCGTCAACGCAAGCAAGCATTCTGTGTTGCATCCTAGCAATTCAAATTTGTCGCACCCGTCTAATTTACTGAATGTGAAATAGCTTCCACAGTGCATGTTGTCCGTGTATCTTAATTCCACCAATGTTAGGGCAGCTCAAAGGTTCGCTCGGCCGTAGGTTAATGTACAGCTCTACTGATGGCTGTACATTAACCTACAGCCGAGCGAATCGGTTCGCGTCGCTTTTCGCGTCTATTCTGGCAGAGGCCTAATGGGAAAGTTGTATCATTTTGTTCAGAAAAATATTATTGTCGGTAATATTACAGAGATGCGATTGCGTAAATCCAATTTTGAATTGAACAATTGTTCTTTTGAGAACAAATAAAACACTTATTTGAAGAGTTAATAGCTTTTGGTACCAATAGCAGTATAGTGACAGCCTCAGCGGTAGATGCAGATGCAGCCGGTACTTCCCTGAGGCCGATGTAAAGGTAAATGGGAGCAGCACGGCGAAACAGTTCGGGTTATGCTTAGACGCGCGTCATTTTTCGTTGTTGATATTCCCCACATGAAACGACGCGCTTTCGTATGATAGCGGTGGTATTAGCGGTAGATGCATTTGCCAACACTTCCTCCAGTAAAGCCGTGTCTAGTTTTCAATGTGAAAACACCTTTCTCATTGTGTTGACCGTGCGCCTTAGTCCTCACTATCAAGGTAACACAGAGATGTAAGAATTAATGAAGATTTAATTTTGAATTAGAATACTTCTCTCAGGAAGTTCGGCTACATAGGGATGTGAAATGAAAATCTAAAACTGAAAAAAGTGAGAAAAATTTCGAATGCTAATAAATCGGTTAGTTTTCGATGGATTTCCTTCGTTTTTGCAGCAATCGATTAGAAAATCTTCTAAGATTCCTACCAAATGCATTAAATTGCAATTTTATCATTCGAACTATTGTACTATTGAAAACTCTTAAGCCTTGTCAAAACACAAAATTCGACCTCTGATTGGTCGTTATACCGCGCTTTCCCAAGCACGGTCGGCAGAGTAATGGACCTAGTAAATTGGCCTATATAAGAGCTTCATCAGATAATAAACAAACAATTCATCGGATATTAAATTGAACAACTGAAATTTGACGAAAACAAATGATTATTTGAAGAGTTAATATTTTCTCGTTTTGCGCTATAATCCAAAGTTAATTATCTTCATCTACATGCATACTCTGATTATTATTACGTGTTTGCGTCGCTTAGTGTTTGGCTACGGTCATGCATAACGCAAAGAACGGCGCGATGCGATTCGGCAAGACGAAATCTGTTGAAATGTATAGCTCTACTTCGCCTTAAAAAGAGCTGTACATTTCACCACGGTAAGGCGAATCGCATCGCGCCGGCATTCGCGTTCTGCATAACCGTAGCCTTTGTTCCGTTCCCGTTTAATGATGTCGTTTTAAATGTGCACATTACGATTCGGCAGCACTTCAACTTCTCATTTGCACAAAATTTAAAAATATTCAATGAACTTCATTCAAAATATCAAACAAAAAGAAATTACAATACTGCCAATGAACGGTCAACGTTTATTTACTAGAAAATACTACGAGGTATACAGCCCTAGGGTTGTATGTAATGGTGACGTGGGACTAAACACTGTAATTAGGGGATTTTTTGCTACAAAATATACAGAGTCTGCAGACAGAATCAATGTGTTTGCTCAGCGACTGTACGTATTTTTATTTTCAGCCTCCCTGGAAATCATTATTTGGAATATATTCAACAACACTCAAAAGAATATCGTTTATATTTGGCGATATTATGCCTGTAGTATTTTTTTTTGTGCAAAAAATATGTATTTGACAAGGCACAAGCATATCGTGCTTGTTGAAGAAGCACAAAGAATTTCTCGTAATGCGTCAAAGTCAGAATTAACTCTATATCCTCAAAAACCAAATCCAATAATACTTACGTTATCATAATGAATGGTTTTGTTTTATTTAACTGTAATTAAATCAAATCTATAGTATGGATCTTACTTTCAAAATAATATGGAAGCCTTTACAAAGGTTCATCAATTGGCAAACAGAAGAAAATATTTTAAACAAAATTATTAACAAGTTCCAGCAAAAAATCGTAGCAATCCTCAATTACATTTTTTTTTTGCTTGACAATTTTTTTTATTTGCCTACAACTACATTCGCTGTATTACGGAGACAGGAAATATACGTTTATTATGGTAAAGCTTAGAATAATCATATATCATCTAACAATTTTGAAATTTAAAAGAGATTCTGTACGAATCTCACTAAATAAACAAAAAAAAAAATCACAAGCATTCGCAGGCTCTTACTCTTCTATAAATGTATATATTTAGGAATTTACTCTTTCGATACTATCCGGTCAAGATTATTTAGTGAATATCGAAGATAAAATTAAATAAATATCCGTTGCAAAAATTTACAATTCTTGTTGAGTAATTTATGGCAATCATATTTATGAGATAAACTTTCAATCACCATCAACAGCAGCATTGCCGTTTTTCCTCAATTGCATACAAAAAGAAATGTACGAACAAAAGTGTACCACTGCAATACGAATAGTACCGCTGCAGTACGAATAGAAGTGTACCGCTGAAATGTACGAATAGAAGAGTACCACTGCAATCATAGACGACGAGAGACCTGCGGTTCTTTACTCCACTGGTACTGTTGCTTTTACCGGCATGTTTTCTTTCAAGACATCAGTTTTTATTAGGTTCTTCAGAACCTAACACGCAGGTTTAGAAATTGTTCAAGGATGGGTATTGTTTCAAACTTTTAGGAAAACTTTTACCTTCGAGACATCACATTAGTCTAAGCTCATGGAAGCAAAAATAAATTGACCTATTGGGACAGGGAGGCTCTGTCAATTTTTATTTCGAAATTGATACAGGGAATATCACAGGGAACGGATGGTGTCCATTCACGTTGTCTGTGCTAGGAATGCTCGCATGTAATTGGTTCACTATTGACGTAAATTTGTTATTGAAATTTTTCATCAATTTTACCGCTTAGCAATGAAATTAGAGTGATAATTAGCATATTACAAAATTGTTATACATTTTATCTATCCAACAACATATTGGTTATTATTATCCATCATGTGGTTATGCTGTTATTAACGTTTGAAATCTGACGCAACATTTGCCCGTTTCATTTCCAATTTTACAGAATGCATCCCAGTATAGTAAACAAAGACGTGTCCCACGTCAAAATGACTGACACGCAAGCAGCCGGGTTATCTTTCTTGTAAAAGTATTCTACTTCAACCTTGCGGTCGTGGCTTTGCATACAACCTTCTTGTGATTTTTGCAGTCAAGAAAAAAATGAATTGCAATAAAACTCAAATCTAATCCCTAATTCATCTATCTTTTACTGACTATGATTGAGAACTGCAACGATTTTTTCGGAACTTATTCAACATATTTTGTAATGTTTCCACATTAGTAAGTCTTTGAACATAGGTCTAAATAAGTAAGATAGGCAAGTTCCGGTAGGTATGTCAAATCTGTTAATTTTTGGATGAATTTGGTAATTGGTTACCTGATAAAAATGCTTATTTGCATCATTGGCATAGATGAAAAAAACATCTCTAAAGCGAATGTTTCATCAGGATCAGGAATCGGTAAACAGCTATGACTATTTCTCATCCGGAAATCCACAGAATAAAAAAGGCATATTTTAAAATTTAGGCGTCATCAACCACTTCCGGAACAAACTGTATACCCCGAAGAAACTCGTAGTGAGAGGATTTACATTTCTGCAACAAAATATAGCATGCGACACCCCTTTCTTCAGGATTTTTCAGCAGGAATCATCCAAAAGACATATTTCTGGCCACAAACTGCATTGGCCACTACCGGAACAATCTGAATGTCCCGGAGGAACCCGGAATGAAGCCATTTACATTTCTGCATCAAGTAGAGCGTGCGACACATCTATCCTCAGAATTATCAGGCATCTTCCAAAACACATATTTTTGAGTATTGGTTGTTTTGGTCACTTTCGAAGCAATCCTTGATTCTTGAACAGTGTTGTGAAATTATTCTTATCATCAGGTTCTTTCAATGAGGCAAACATTATTCCCGAATAGTGGAGCTTTTTTTTCAGGATGACAATGCTCCAGTTCACACGGCTGGCCTCATAGAATTTTGGTATGTGTTGAATCCTCCCTCAATGCTTTCTGATAATCGACCAACCAGCATATGCGTCCGCTCATTCTCTTTTGATGACGAACAGAGTAGTTGATGTTATTTTGTGGTGATATATAATTGTTAATTTACGTGTGAAATAGTGAAGTGATTCACGGTAGATTTATTCTAACGTGTGTCGGTAGTGAATCTACAAAAGGTTAAGTACAAGAACAGTTGCTTTAAGCAGCAAGTTTGCGTTAAAGTTTGATAAAATAAAATCCCCCCGACGCTTTCAAAGCAGCGGTGGTGGCGATTTTTTTTTTTTGCATCTGTCTCTTGTTTCTCTGCATGTCTATTGGTATAGCGTCCCGTGTTAACGTGTGTCGTGTGCGATGATTTGCTCTGGCTGTGGAACGGCAATTGTTCTATCGGCTTCAACTGTGCACGTATGTTTCACTACAAGTGTACTGGACTCACCAAGGCAACGGCAAAGATAGTTACAGATAACGATAAACTTTGCTTTAAGTGTGACGAATGTTTATCAAACCAGTGTTGTGGTTGGCAACATTCGATACCGGACGTCAAGCGTATTGAAGAAGAAATGAAGAAATTATCTTCTCTCTCTGATTCGGTCATTGAAATGCGGGATCAAATATCGGCCCAGATAAAAAGTGCGTTTAATTTCGGTATGGAACAGTTGAGATTAAATGTAAATGAATCTCTTGAAAAATAATTTTGTGAGAAATTTAATAAATTGAACAATTCGGTTTGGGAAAATAATACGCGTCTTTGAAGACAGCGTGACTTTTGCGCAAGTCGTGAAAGGTCGCCGTAAAAGTATTAAAACGAGTTTTAGTAATAATAATAATATAAATAATGGTTTTAAACCCGTTAAACATAAGACTCGTCCGGTCATTGTGATCAAACCGAAAGTGTCCAAACAAGCTTGCGAGGAAACTCGGAAGTTTTTGAAAATAAAATTAGATCCAAAAACACACAAAGTAAGTAATTTTAGGAACGGTAAAGATGGTTCCATTATTGTTGAATTGTTGGCGAAAATATTGATAAGTTGAAAAATGGCATTGAAAGCAATCTGGGTGAAAACTACAGTGCTGTTGTTCCCACGTCGGTGCCTAGATTGAAAAGAGTGGGCATGAGCGAGAATCTTTCTCCTGATGTTTTCATTGACTTTTTAAAGAGTCAAAATGAAGCTATCGAAATTAATGATGTAAAAGTAACAAACTCGTGTGAAAATCCACGCTTTCGGTATAACAAGTATAGCGCGGTAATAGAGGTTGGTTTGGAAACGTATAACAGCTTGTTATCTGCTAAGCAAGTAAATGTAGAATTTGATCGGTGCTTAGTATTTCCCGCGGTAAATGTTTTGAGATGCTTCAAATGTGGAGAATTTGAGCACAAGAGAATGGATTGCAAAAATTGTGATACGTGTTCCAGGTGTAGCCTAAAACACAAAACATCTGAATGCACGTCTACTGTTTTGAAATGCGTTAATTGTTTAAAGACGAATAAAGAGCGTAACATGAATTTGGACGTCAACCATGCCGCATTTAGTTCAGAATGCTTGATTTATAAAAGATTATTCAATCAAAAGAAAAGCATCTTGCGTTTCAATAAATAGCAAACAGTTCCAAGAAGAATGTGAATAAGTTTGAATTTTTGTATTTTAATATTGCGGGGTTGACAACAAACTACGTTGCATTACGTCAGATTGAAGACAAACATCCACTTTTAGTGTTTTTATCAGAGACTCACATTGTCGAGATTGAATCATATGATCAATATAGTATTCCGGGATATAATGTGGCTGCTTGTTTATCACATTCTAGACAAACTGGTGGTGTTACTATTTATGTCAGAGAATCAGTTCAATTCGCGCTTTGCCGAAACGAAGCGAAGGATGGCAATTGGTTCTTAAGCATAACAGTAGTACGCATGGGCGTAGCCAGAATTTCAAATAGGGGAGGGGGGGAAGCAAGCTCTTCAAAATTTTAAAGTAAAAAAATGGTACACTAAGATCACTTTTTACGCGGGTGTTTCACACGGCTTTTTTTACGTGGATTCCGGAATTTACGCGGTTTGTTACGCGGATTCCGGAATTTACGCTTTTTTTAAGCGGCACTTATCCCCCACGTAAAAAGCGACTTGAGTGTGTTTTGAAAAATAGAAATAAATACTAGTCTTTAGTGATTGTTACATCAAGGCAACCAGTGAAAAGTTGTCCTTAACATTAGAGTGGAACATCATCGAATTTGTCTTCGACGAAGAAAACGGAGTTACGTTCGGACGTTGTTGTTTAACCGCTACCAGGACCTCTTCGAGAACAATGCAGGCCAGCTGAATGATGCGGCGAATGTACGTTTACTTCTCCGGAAGCTGGACACCCATTCGCACAGCCGCTATCTCAACTACATCCTGTCAAAGCTTCCCAAGACACAGTCAAGATTCTCAATAAAATCTTCGGGCATCAAACGTCAAACGTTCCGGCAGCGGTTCATGGGTCTTTTCACGATTGTTGTTGACCATCTGCCGATGAACACTGAGCAAGCAGAGAGCACTCAATCGCTGTTCAAATATTGTTGACCTCAGCCAGGTTTTCACCCGACGTAATGTGCTGAACGAGCGTTCAATCGTGCATGTTTCCATGGTAGAGCAAGTGCAATTTTAACTGCTTTCTCAGTCACGGGGAAGAAAGAACGGGCTTTAGCTAGCAGGTCTTTAAGATCCAACTCTTCCAAGTTCTTACGGTCTGCTCTCATACTGCTGCAATGTTAATACAAAACTTCCACCTCTCCAACAAAATTGGTGACTTCATAAAAAAATACGAAATTTTCGGTTTTGCGCGTGAACTCTTCCAACGACATGCGTATTACGTTAGCGGGATACAGCAAGGACAACGCGTAGGCAGGTGCACTATCTTCATCGAACCGTGTTTCCAGTGAGGTTACAAGAGAATCAAGGTAAGGAATTGTCACAGCTCGGTTCCAATATTCCAAGCTAGTTGATGCAGGCGGATTTGCCCGGTACTTTTGCCGCTGCAATATCCTTGGTGGATCAACTGAAAAACCAGTGCAATTCCACACAACAGCGCAAGCATTTCAGTCAATTATTTTTGATCTGGCTGTTACTTAACACAGGTGTTTCTATGGGCTAAATATATCAGAGTTAATGAAAACAAAACTCTGCACCAATGTCAACATTTAGGGGGGTGCAACGGGCCCCCCTACTATTTTCTGGCTACGCCTATGGTAGTACGTGGTATGAAGGTTGTAACAGGGGGTCACCCTGTACACACTTAAATTTGCCCGGCGAAACCCTTACAGGGCGGCCAGATACCTCTATCGGACTTTCGGACTTTTGTTAGAATACAAAAGAAAAAAAAAAACAACAAATAAATAAAATAGAAACTTATCCGCGTTCATTCCTTCCTTTTCCTCTTTGCTGTCGGTGGTGGGGATGGTTGCCGATGGTGGTCGTTGTCCGGCCGGTTGAGGTGTCCGGCTGCGGATTCCGCTGCGATGACGGTCTTCGGCGGGAGGTGTTCTTCTGTTCCTTGGCACTTAGCCGGGGGTAGCAAATCGTGTAGCTTACCCACTCCGGCGAGCAAACACAAAAAAGCACTCAATTCACGGGCCAACGGGACAACCTTCGTTGGTCTTATAAAGAGCGGAACAACCTTCGCTCCTACGGGACACAAACTGTAAAAATAAAACAGTTAAAAACGCGTACTTTTCGAACATAAACAAACGACGCGTGTCACTCGTACCGTGATCGAGGCTCAACTAACTATCCCGCGATGGCTGCCGACCACAACAAACCCGTCGAGACTTAATTCAGCACCACTTTTTCGCAGCTAGAGGAAAATACCGACCTATCTATCCCTAACAATTATTCTACAAACATGACATAAAAATTATCGAACCTATCTAACGCGACAATATCGTTCACAAACGGAAAAACAAACGAATTTAAACGAAAATGAACAAACTTATGTGAACGATATTCAGCGCAAGTGGTGACAGTTGTCTTGTTGGGTACACGCTGCTGCGGGGGTGTTTAAATGAGGGGTATTTTTACTCACACACTCTCCCGCGGTAGTACCAAAATTAGGTAAATTTCCACTCGATGCTGAAATTGCAACCGCACCGGTTACAATCTCGCCCACACCGAGTGGAAAAAAAAATTGACAACAATTTTTTTTTACTAACCTAACACCTAACACCGAAAACAATAATAAACGGGGAATGAATAAGTTAATGAACAAATAAATAAATAAATTAATAAATAAATAAATAAACAAATAAATATATAAAAATGTACAAAATCTGCTATCCCTATCATTCCTTCCGTAATTTACAAGCAAACAATTCCAAAAACTAATCGACCGGAGTTCCGAATCGTTGAGATTGTTTGGTCTTGGTGTGAAGTGCTAATTTTGAAAGCATTCGCAAAGCGAGAAGCAGTCAGCTCTCATCTGACCCAATCAAGGCCTGAACTTGAAATCCAATTCTAATCCATTCTTCAAGACAACTCATCTTCCCAAAATACTGCAAGTCCCAGTACTAGTTTTGTACGGTTCTGACTTGCAGGGGACCGGTTGTCGGTTTTTTTATCGACTGTCCAACTTTCGTGTTCTTACGGTGCCAACACTCGATACCTGAGCTAGAGTTAATTTCCGAACCACTCATTCAATTCTCTCTTTCATACATACCCTTTCATTCCTATTCATTATTCATACCCTTTCATTGCAATTCGACTTACCTTTTGAATTAACTATAGAACATTGTATCTCGCCCAACCACGTCAACTTTTATTCGTTTACTCATGCATATCCAAACACACATTCACGCACTCCTTCTGGCACCCATCCCACGTTATCGTCAACATTCTGGACCATGTCTTTCTGTCCCTGTTCATCTCAAAAGCATCTCTCATACTGAGACGTTTGAGAGGGACCAAAGCATGTCTCTCGCATAATGCGGTAAATAATAAAAATATTCCCTAAGGAATTCAATTTAATCACCCTGGTGGTTAAAATCTGAAATCCCAGTATTATGCAAGACTCCGAATACACAACATTCGGTTCCGATGACGCACATTCATACATATCCACATTCGGCCGCACCGTACATACATTACATTGCCTTACCACAAACGATCAGTTTCTAATCCGAATCCATCTTATCGTTCCAGGCAGCACGGCATCGTTTGGAGACGTCAACCGGCGATGGCGTCATTCCTAAGCGGAATGATCAATGAATATTTTATGTAAACAAACCGGAATGGAAACTCGCCGTTCACATTCCGATTTTCGCGATTTTTTTAGGTTTTCGCGACGATTTCTCGCGGCGAAAATACGTTGCGCGTGCGTGTTTATCCCCATAGAAAAGGGGAAAAGTGTTTTGTGCGAAAAAGAAACGCCCAAACAAGGCAAAAATTTGTAAAAAGTCCCCGCTGAAGAGGGGTGAAAACTAAATCAATGGCACCGAACAAGGTAAAGTGATGTGTTTTCGGTTGTTTGCCTTCTGTTTCCAAGTGCCAGTGCGTGGGTGTTTTTCCAAAAGGCGCGGAATTCTATCCGGCAAAAATAAAATCTACACCATCACGACTGTTTTTGGAACAGAAAGCAAAACTTCAGCGGAACGATTTATTACTCCGCCACTAGTACGAAGCACGCAAAACGTTAACGAAGGTAATGAAGAACCTTCTAACAGCAGTGTAAGTCTCCCTTTTTGCTATTCACTAGAAAAAGGTAGAGCAACGCATAAATGGATCGACAGTCCAAATGTAATCCGGCGGTCGCCTTTCAAATGTTCCCAAATGAACAATTCGTTTAAAAGCAGGCCGCCGGTACAAAATTGTACCAGTTTATGCTGGTTTGAGAAGATTTGCTGGCCAAACACCAAGATTTTTCCCGGTAGGATCAACCAGCTCGTAAGACGAAGACCCCTTTTTGGCGAGAACGTTCGCCGGTAAGTATTGTGGTCCAATTTTAGCGTTATAAGGTTCGAGAGCGTTCGACAGCTTCATGTTTCGTCGGTAAACAATTTGACCGACTGCGAATGGGTTCGCAAATTTGCGATGTCGCTCGTTGTATTGCTGTCGAGCACCCTCTGAGGCCTTACTAAGATTTTTAACCACAATACCCCGGATTGTCTCTAATTGGTCCTGTCTTGATTTCAGATCACCCTCCCCGGAAAACCTGGAGTAGTCATCCCCTGATGCCATTTCGCAACCATGGACGACGAAATGAGGACTAAACCCAGTAGAAGAATGAACCGTGGTATTTAGGATGCGTTCCACATCAGAAATGCGGGCATCCCAGTTGCGCTGGTCCGTGCGGGCGTACGCGCGTATTGCCGTATTTATAGAACGATTCGTTCGTTCTACCGGGTTAGCCTGCGAATGATATCTCGAATTCAGTCAATGTGTAACATTCGTTACTTTTAGGAACCGGCTGAATTCTTTGGAGATGAACGTCGAACCATTATCGTTCAACAGGATTTCCGGACTTCCATGGCGGTTGAACCTGGCACTTAGCCGGGGGTAGCAAATCGTGTAGCTTACCCACTCCGGCGAGCGAACACAAAAAAAGCACTGAATTCACGGGCCAACGGGACAACCTTCGTTGGTCTTATAAAGAGCGGAACAACCTTCGCTCCTACGGGACACAAACTGTAAAAATAAAACAGTTAAAAACACGTACTTTTCGAACATAAACAAACGACGCGTGTCACTCGTACCGTGATCGAGGCTCAACTAACTATCCCGCGATGGCTGCCGACCACAACAAACCCGCCGAGACTTAATTCAGCACCACTTTTTCGCAGCTAGAGAAAAATACCGACCTATCTATCCCTAACAATTATTCTACAAACATGACATAAAAATTATCGAACCTATCTAACGCGACAATATCGTTCACAAACGGAAAAACAAACGAATTTAAACGAAAATAAACAAACTTATGTGAACGATATTCAGCGCAAGTGGTGACAGTTGTCATGTTGGGTACACGCTGCTGCGGGGGTGTTTAAATAAGGGTAATTTTTACTCATACACTCTCCCGCGGTAGTATCAAAATTTGGTAAATTTCCACTCGATGCTGAAATTGCAACCGCACCGGTTACAAGGTGGGTAATTTCAGTGTTTTGTATCATTCTCCCAATGCTAGTGACCACCGTTTTCTTGAAACATTGGAGAACTGGCTTGATGAGTTTCTTGATTATAGTAAATTAAATAGATTGACTGGCGATTTTAATATCAACTGGCGTGATAATACAAATTCGAATCATTTGAAATATTTAGTAGAATCTTTCAATTTCAAACAAAGTGTTGATGAATAGACACGTATTTCCCAGCGAAGTAGAAGTTTGATTGATCATGTTTATTCCAATTTGGATTCCATTTGTTCAGTAACGGGTTCTGATATGAAAATAACCGATCATAGGACATTGGAAATCACTGTATTAGATAACTTGAGTAAGAATAATGATTTTAAAAAATTCAAATGCTGGAGAAAATATTCGAAACAGGCTGTTTCGAATTTTGTTGAAAAAATCTTGTATTTTCCAATCGCGTCCGGTAATTTAGATGATTCTGCAGCTGTTCTTACTAGTATTTTGAAAACGTGTACGAATCATCTAGTTGAACATAAATTTGTATCCTTGAAGAACGCGAATAGCTGGTACAAATTGGATCTTTTGCATCTTAGGCGCAAGAGGGACGAATTGTACAAAAAGTTTTGTTTATAAAACAGTCAGAGTCATTGGAATAAGTACACAATCACGCGTAATAAATATTCACAAGCGTTAAAAAAGACGTGATATATTCCAGAAAAAGATTACTCAGCATCAAAACAACAGCAAAGAATTATGAAATTCACGAAACTCGTAATATGCAGTGTTGCCAACTAACTCTGACTGACTGCAATCGGCCTTAAGATATGATCAAAGCCAAAAGACAAATTGATTGAAATGATTGGTTTTATCGAAATGACAACATCCTCGACTTTTGGCTTCTGTACATCGCCTTAATTCTGAATACATTCATATTGGGTGGTATTCGGTCATTTCCAGCAGATTTTCTGGCATCAATCTGACACTGAAAATACGCATATTGAGATATATTTAGTTATTTAGGTTGTTTTCCAGAAACTAAAAGTGGTCGTCTTTAAATTCAAAATGGTGCCTGAGTCCAATTGTTAGCTCATTGCATCATTCTGGTTCCAGAGAAACTCATATTGGATGTTACTTGGTTATTTAAAATAATTTCTGGCCTTTGAGTGTCATTCTGGTTGAAGAAACACTCATATTGAGTGTTATTCGATCATATTCGGCTGTTTCCCAGGAACCGGAAGTCGCCAACCTAGAATTCAAAATGGGGTCTGTGGTTGATTTCAGCTGCTGAGTCTGAGGTCAATTTTTTGCTTCTTGTTCATTTCCGGCGGTTTTCCAGAAACCGGAAGTAACCATCTTAAAATTCAAGATTGTTTCTGTGATCGATTTTTAGCTTCTGTGCATCTTTCTGGTTCCGGAAATACTCATATTTAATGGGAATAGTCAATTTCAGGCTGTTTTTCAGAAACCGGAAGACGCCATCTTAGAATTAAGAATTGTATCTGTGGTCGGAAATTGGCAATTTTTTGGCTGTTTTCCATAAACCGAAAGTTTATCATACAATCCAAGATGTTGCCTGAGGTCGATTATGGAACATATTTGCTATCACTAAAAACATTCACCTGCCAAATATGGTTCCATTTAGTTGATTAGATCGCGAGATGTGCAGAAATGTGTGCTTCATTTGTATGGAACCCCTCCCTTCCAGAAGAGGAAGGGGTGTCAAACTATCATAGGAACCTTTATCGGCACCAAAACCCCTACATACAAGTTTTCACTTCGATCGGCTCGGTAGTTTTCGAGCCTATATGGTTCAGATAGACAGACTGCATTTTAATATGTATAAAATACAACATCAATATTTTAGAACCTAAAGAGTGAATTCACATTCATTGGATTGAAGCGTTCATATAATAAAAGTAAATAAATAAATAAAAGTTTGAATTAGAAAGGCTGGGTCTGACCGCTAGGTGGATTAATTTAGGTTTTCTGCAGCTCAGCTGCAGCTCCTACTAACGGGTAAAACGATCTCTCAGGTTTTGGTCGCTGAATATCTCGGAGTCTGTTTCGACTCTAAATGCACCTGGGCTTGTCATATTAGGTTTCTGACACGAAAATACCAACAGAGGATTAATTTTCTTCGTACGATTACCGGAACTAGGTAGGGAACCCACCCAGGAGACCTTCTGAGGCTTTACCAAACAGCAATATTGTCTGTAATTGAGTACGGGTGTTTCTGCTTCCGCTCCGCAGCAAACACACATTTGATCAAACTGGAGCGAATACAATATCGTTGTTTGCGTATTGCCTTGGGTTGCTTGCAGTCGACCCCAATGAGTCTTGAAGTGCTAGCGGGTATTCTTCCGTTGAAACATCGCTTTTGGAATCTGTCTTACCGGTTGCTAATTAGATACACAGTTATGAACCCATTAGTAATTGAAAATTTCGAGAGGATGGTCGACCTTCAATCTCAATTCAGATATATGACTTTATATTTTGACTATATGGCTCAAGATATTAACCCTTCTTCATACGTTTCCTCCAATATCGCACTTTTAGGTACTTCTATTAATGCTATCTTCTTCGACACCACCATGAAAAACCTAAATTAATCCACCTAGCGGTCAGACCCAGCCTTTCTCATTCAAACTCTTATTTGTTTAAATAGATTTACATGAACGCTTCAATCCAATAAATGTATATTCACTCTTTAGGTTCTAAAACATTGATGTTGTAATCTATACATTAAAAATGCAGTCCGCTCTGCCTGTCTGATCCGTATAGGCTCGAAAACTACCAAACCGATTGACTTGAAAATTTGTATGTAGAGGTTTTTGGTGCTCCACTGGATATCAATATAAATGAAACATAAATTTCTGCACAACTCAAGAACAAACCAAGCAAATAAAACCGAATTTGGCATGTGGATGTTTTACTACTTTTAAGGCGACAGACCGATTATCGATCCAGTGCCGAATCCAGAATACGTCGCCATGTCCCTCGGTCTTGGGCTGCTATCCTTCAATCGCCCCTAACACCTATTTCGCGTGCATCCTCGTCGACAGCACACATCCAACGAGTGCGGGGTCTACCCCAAAGTCGACGACCTCTATCGGGATTCCTGCTAAATATAGCCTTCGCTTGACGCTCATCCGGCATTCTCGCTACATGCCCAGCCCACTGAAGCCTTTTTTTTTTTTTTTAAAGGTGGCGGGGTAATCTGCAAACAGACACCTGAGAAGAGAACTCAGGGTGTGGGGATGAGACTAGGGGAGAGATGCTGGGGTAGTTACACTCGCCCAGACACCTACTGATCCCTGTCCCGACCCACTAAAACCCCTCCAGTCTCCAGCCCTGGTCTTCCCGGAACGACGGTTAAGTATTACGTCGGGGAGTGGCTTTTGTGCGTGATGCACCCTCTTTACTCTTATAACCTCCTAGCTAACTACCTGGAGACTGGTAATTAGCTACCCCTGGCGTGTTGGTGGTTGACCCGCCACACACGTTGCAGCTCCAGAACAATCTGAGAGGCGGCCGCACAGACCGCGTTCCAGATGTCCGGGTCGTCGCACATCCTCCGGACTAGATTGTCCGGAGTAGTGCCAGGCCCGCTCACAGCCATCATGTTGCTCCTCGCTCTTGCGAAACGGGGGCATACGAAGAAGACATGCTCAGCAGTCTCCTCCTCCTCCACGCACTCGGGACACATGGGGGACACCGCGTGTCCGAACCTGTGCAGATATTGCCTGAAACAACCATGGCCTGACAGGATTTGTGTCAGGTGGAAGTTCACTTCACCATGTCGTCTCCCGACCCAGCCGGATATCTCCGGTATGAGTCGGTGCGTCCATCTGCCCTTTGTGGAGTTGGACCATTCCCGCTGCCAGCGGAGCATCGAGAATGACCTTCTGGTACCTCGTATGCCCCTTGTGTCACGTTGGTCGAAACACTCTCTGTCCTCCTTGATGGCGATGCTGATAGGCATCATGCCGGACAAGACACAGATTGCATCGTATGACACCGTACGATACGCACTCGCAACTCTCAGGCACATGAGCCTGTAGGTACTTTCCAGTTTACCACGGTAACTGTTAGTACCTAGCGCTCTGGACCACACTGGCCCACCATACCTAAGAATGGACGAAACCACGCTGGCAAGAAGTCTTCGCTTGCTGCCATAAACCGCTGAGCTATTGGACATCATACGAGATAGTGCTGCAATAGCCGATGAGGCCCTCTTACAGGCATAGTCGACGTTACTCCCGAACGTGAGCTTGTCGTCCACCATAACCCCCAAGAGCTTCAGGGATCGCTTCGAGGTGATGGTGCAGTCTCCGACTCTGACCACCGCCTGTTGCTCCGATTTACGGTTGTTCACAACCGTGACCTCCGTCTTATGATGCGCGAGCTCCAGTTTCCTGGAGCGCATCCAGTCCTCGACCTTGCGTATACAGTGCGCGGCCGTCAACTCGACCTCCTCGATAGACTCGCCGTAAACCTCCAGCGTTATGTCGTCTGCAAAGCCGACGATCACAACCCCTACAGGGAGCTTGAGTTTCAACACTCCGTCATACATGACATTCCACAACACCGGGCCCAGGATAGAACCTTGCGGAACTCCTGCGGTAATTGGGACGCACTTCTGACCCTCCTCCGTGTCGTAAACAAGTACTCGATTCTGGAAATAATTTTCCAGAATCTTGTACAGCGACACCGGTACATGGATGCTCCTGAGCGCGAGCGCTATGGAGTCCCAACTGGCACTATTGAACGCATTCTTCACGTCGAGCGTGACGATTGCGCAGTAGCGTATTCCCCTTCTCTTGCGCTGGATTGCTACCTCCGCCGTCTTGCTGACGGAAGAGATTGCGTCCAGCGTGGACCTGCCCTTCCGGAAGCCGAACTGGTTACTTGCCAGACCGTGTACACCCTCCGTGTACCTCACCAGTCTGTTGAGGATGATCCTCTCAAGCACCTTGCCCGCGGTGTCCAGCAGGCAGATAGGCCTATATGCCGATGGGTCCCCTGGCAGTTTCTCAGCCTTCGGCAATAAGACCAGTCTCTGCCGCTTCCACCTGTCCGGAAAGAGACAGTCATCCAGGCACCTCTGCATGACTGCCCTGAACAGCCCGGGGGCCGGTTTTATCGCCAGCCTGATCGCCAGGTTAGGGATACCATCCGGTCCCGGTGCCTTGCTCACCTTTAGGGATTTGGCGATCACGATGAGTTCCTCATTCGTAACCCTTGCCTCCTCCCCTGCCTCGACACGGCTGTCGTCGCTCACGGATTGGATGCTCGGCAGGTTGGCCGACCATCTCTGGTCTATGTCTGGGATACTGGAACGTCGGACGTGAGACTCGACTGCCGGAGGCCAAGGACTTGGCACGTGGCGTGGAAAGAGTCCCTCGATGATACGCTCCAGCATCGCTGGTGATCGCTCTGCAGGCGCCAGCGCGCCTTTAGTCTTGGCCATTACGATCCTGTAGGCGTCACCCCACGGATTTGTATTGGCACTCGCACATAGCCTATCGAAGCAGGCCCTCTTGCTGGCCTTTATCGCACTCTTTAGCATCGATCTTGCCGAACTGAATGCTGCGCGGCGCTCTGTCCTCTCTTCTTCGTTTCGCGCACGCTGCATCCTCCGTCTTGCACGGAGGCACGCACTGCGAAGGTCGGCTATCGCGTCCGTCCACCAGTGAACCGGTGGCTTTCCATTCCTAGGCTGGCGAGTCCTAGGCATGGTGGCGTCGCACGCCCGCGATAGCATAGCAACTAGTTGGTCAGCAGTCGGGCGGAGCCAACTGCCCCCCTCGCGCTCCCTTCTCATTGCCTCTTCGAATACCTTGGCATCAAAGTGCGATGTCTTCCACCCGCGAACGGTCGGAATGTTGGCTCTACCCGTCGCTTGCCGCATCTCGTTGTTGTCTACACTATAACAGACCGCCTGGTGGTCGCTATTAGTGTAGCCATCGTCTACCCTCCAGTTCTTGATCAGTCCTGGGCTGGAGAACGTCACGTCGATGATCGACTCCGCACCATTTCTGCTAAATGTACTTTTGTTCCCAACGTTGGCCAGATCTAGGTTGAGCTTTGCAAAAGCCCCCAACAGGATCTGGCCCCTCTGGTTCGTGAAGCGACTTTCCCATTCAACAGCCCAAGCGTTGAAGTCGCCCGCCACCACCAACGGCGTTAGGCCCGTTAGCTCCATGGATAGGAGGTCGACCATCTGGGTGAACCTTTCGGTAGACCAACGTGGTGGAGCATAGCAACTGCAGTAGAACACTCCGTTCACCTTAGCAACTACGTACCCTTCTTCTGAGGTTGAGACAACCTCCTGAACCGGGAACTTGCTCGTCGTACATATGGCCGCCAAGCTGGACTTATCCGCAACCCAGTTACCGTTTCCGGTAGGGATGCGGTAGGGATCCGATATGACGGCGATGTCCGACAACGACTCAGTGGCTGCTTGGTGTAGCAGCTGCAGAGCCGCGAAGCAATGGTTCAGGTTCAGTTGCGTCACCCTTACGCCCGTGGTTTCGCAGCCGGCTTACCGGCTGGGCACCTGGGGCCTCCCATAAAGTGTTTGGCGTCCCGTTTCCCGGAACATACCATGCACTTGGGTGACTCCACACAGTCCTTTGCTTTATGGCCTGCACCTCCACATCGCCTGCACAGCTGGCTCCTATCGGGCCCCTTGCAGGTCCAGGACTTATGTCCGCCCTCGAAGCACCGGAAGCAAATGTCTGGTTGCTGTAGTATGCCCAGAGGACATACAGACCAGCCGACCTTCAACTTGCCCTCTTTCAGGGCCAGGTTAGCGTCCGCCGACGGTAGTCGGAAGGTAGCTATCTGGGTCCCCGCCGGACCTTTGCGGAGGCGGATTGACTCCTTAGCCACCTCCACCCCGCACTTCGCTTTTAGGGCTTGTGCAATGTCGCACCCCTCAGTGATTTCGTCCAGGTTTTTAAGCTGGAGAGTCACTTCTGAGGTGAGTGCCCGCACTTGCACCTCCTTCCCTAGGACCTTTTCAGCTACCGTTTTGTAGGTAGCCCCCTTGTTCTTGGCGTCCTTCCGGAGCTCAAGTATCACTGCCCACTGAAGCCTGCCGTGTTTTATCCGCTTGACTATATCCGCCGATTTGTATGCCTGGTACACTTCATGGTTCATGCGTCTGCGCCAAACACAATTTTCTAGTTAACCGCCAAGGATTTATGCAAAATCCTACGCTCAAAAACATCAAGACCTCGCCGATCAGCCTCTTTCAGCGTCCATGATTCATGGCAGTAGAGAGCCACCGGAAGAATCAGTGTTTTATAAAGTGCAAATTTAGTACGGATTTACAGACTGCGGGACATTAGCTGGTTACGTAATCCGTAAAAGGCCCTGTTTGCGGCTGCTATCCGCCTCCTTATCTCACGGCTACCTCGTTGTCACATGTCACTAATGTTCCCAGGTAAATAAATTCATCGACTACTTCAAATGTTTCCCCATCTAGCACCACCACAGCACCAACCTCCGACGGACTACCACGCACTCTGCCAGCCACCATGTATTTCGTTTTGGCAGAGTTTATGACAAGCCGCCCTAATCTCGCAGCTTCCCTCCTGAGAGATCCAAAGGCCTCTTCCACAGCTCTACGATTGATACCAATGATGTCGATATCGTCCGCAAAACCGAGAAGCATGTGCGACTTCGTAATGATGGTGCCGCTTCTCTGCACACCAGCCCGTCGTATATCACCTTCCAATGCGATGCTGAACGATAAGTTCGACAGCCCGTCACCCTGCTTCAAACCATCTAACGTCACGAACGAGTCCGATATCTCACCGGCTATCCTGACGCTTGATGTAGAACCTTCAAAGGTGGCACGTATCAGCCTAATCAGCTTTGTTGGGAAGTCATGTTCAATCATAATCTGCCATAACTCATTTCTCCTGACTGAATCGTACGCTGCCTGAAGTCTATGAACAGATGGTGTGTCTGCAAGTTGTATTCTCGAAATTCATCGAGGATTTGTCGCAAGGTAAACATTTGGTCCGTCGTGGAGCGTCCCCCTCGAAAACCGCATTGGTACTCGCCAACAAAAATCTCCAGCAACGGCCTCAGTCTCTGGAACAGGATGCAGGAGAGAATTTTTTACACGGTATTGAGAAGTGTTATGCCCCGATAATTGCTACAGTCCAGGCGATGTCTTTTTTTGTAGATCGGGCATATGAGACCCTCCAACCAGTCCGAGATAATTCTTCATCAGACCACACTCTCAGCATGGTACGATGGATGGCACGATACAGCTGTTCGCTCCCGACTTTGAAGAGTTCGGCGGGAATGCCGTCCTTCCCGGCCTCCTTGCAGTTTCTCAGCTCTTTCACTGCTTTCTTCACCTCCTTCCAACGCCTGGCCACCTCTGTTTTATCGGTTATCAGGTTCCCCTCCCTATCGTTGCACATGACAGGGGCTGACACGTTTCGATTCCTGATTCCGTTGACCTTCTTGTAGAAGGCCCCTCGCATCGTGCCTGGAGAAGCAACCTTCCGCCTCCGCAAGAATACGCTCCCAATGCTATCGTTTCTTCCGGCGATGGAGTCTCTTTTCAGCGGTTCTTGCATCTCGATATCTACCCATGCTCTGACGAGTCACAGCCGTGGCCAACATGTGACCCCTGGCGCGGTTCTTCTCTTCCGTCACGCGCTGGCACTCAGCGTCAAACCACTCATTGAGCGCAGCCGCCGCAGTTGTACCCAACACTTCTCGCGGTGTAGTGCTGATCGAACTGTGGATGTGCCTCCACTGTTCATTCAGGTTTTCTTCAACTCTTTCCTCAATCCGTTCATCAACTTTCTGCGAGTACCCTGCTGCCACTCCTTCAGTTGATAGCCGCTGGATGTTCAACTGCATCCTCCTCGTTGCCTTGGATTTTGGCACGTTGGACAGCCAGGCGCGGATTTTGGCTACTACGAGATAGTGATCCGAGTCAACGTTCGGTCCTCTTAACGACCTCACGTCTGTAACGTCTGAAAAGTGCCGTCCATCAATCAGAACGTGGTCAATTTGAGAGCAAAGCTCTCCATTCGAATGCATCCAGGTGTGCTAACGTATGTTCCGGCGTGCAAAATAAGTGCTACAGATAGCCATCCCCCTAGCTGCAGCGAAACTAACAAGCCTCAGGCCATTGTCGTTCGTAGTAGAGTGGAAGCTTTCCCTACCAGTTACGGGGCGGAAGAAGTGTTCCTGCCTGACCTGTGCATTCGCATCTCCGATGACAAGCTCTATATCGTGTCCTAGGCACTCATTGTATGTCTTTTCCAGGAGCTCATAGAACTGCTCCTTTTCGTCATCGGGTTTCTCGTTGGTCGGTGCGTACACATTAATTAGGCTGTAGTTGAAGAATTTGCCCTTAATTCTCAACACGCATATACGGTCACTGATCGGCCTCCATCTAATGACACGCTTAATCTGTTTTCCAATTAGCACGAAACCGACTCCTCTTTCTGCTTTCACGCCGCCGCAATAGGATCTACTGCTCGGAATTCGCGTTCTCCCGATTTCGGCCACCGCACCTCTTGGATAGCTGCAACCTCCACATTCACCTTCCGCAGCTCTCTAGCCAGGATACTTGCGCGTGCCGGTTCGAGTAGAGTCCTTACATTCCAAGTACCGAGTTTCCAATAATCGTTGTCCTTTTTCGTTCGCCTAGGTCCATGCCGATTATTCCGTTCCATATTTATATCTGGATTGTTCGTAGTATTTAATATTCAGTATGCTGCCTTACTAGGGCTGCGATACCTATTCTCGCGACGGGGCTGCCGTCTTTGATATAGCTGGCGAGACACCGCGTTTCATGATTCAGCCGCCCGCTCCGGATCAGACGCTGTTGTACGCCGCCCCTAACATGAAGAAACAGCCGCGTACGTTCCCCCTTCCCAGTCAGCATACGACCAAAGTTTGCACCGAGAATGGTTACCCGATCTCCGCTAAGGTTACTCGTACAATAGGATCTCAAGTGACACGTGTCCAACCATTCGCCAACCAAGATGTTTTAAGGGGTACAATAAATGTCCATAATAGTTGAACGCCCCTCCCTTTTTTTGGAAGGAAGGAGTTCCATACAAATGAAACACAAATTTTTGCGCATCTCGAGAACTAATCAACTAAATGGAACCAAATTTGGCAGGTAAATGTTTCTAAAGGTAAAAAATATGTCCCTTATATTTTGACACCTCTCCTTCTTATGGAAGAGAGGAGTGCCATACAAATGAAACACAAATTTTTGCACATCTCGAGAACTAACCGAGTGAATGGAACCAAATTTAGCATGTGAATGTTTTTAGGGGTAACAAATATGTCCATAATGGTTTGACACCCTTTCCTTTCCTAGAAAAGAAGGGTTCGATACAGAAGAAACACAAATTTCTGCACATCTCGAGAGCTAGCCAACTAAATGAAACCATATTTAACAGGTGAATGTTTTCAGTGGTAACAAATTTGTTCCATGAGCGGCCTCGGGCAACATTTTGGATTGAAAGATGGCAAATATCGGTTTCTGGAAAACAGCCAAAAATGGCAGATTTCCACCCAATACAATAGTACCTGGATCTAGAATGCTTCACAGGAGCTAAAATCGATTGAAATTGTCTTCAAATGCCATTAGGAAATCCAAAATGGCGACTTCAGGTTTCGGAAAAACATTGGCAAACGGCCGAATACCACCCAATATGGGTATTTCCGGAACCGTAATGATGCACTGGAGCCACAAATCGACTTCGACAACATTTTGAATTGTAAGAGGGCAACTTCCGGTTTCTGGAAAACGGCCTGAAATGAACGATGCCCATTAAATATAAGTATCTCCGGAACCAGAAAGATGGACAGAAGCTAAAAATTGATCACAGACACAATCTTGAATTTTAAGATGGTGACTTCCGTTGTCTGGCAAACGGCCGGAAATGACCAAAAACCATTCAATATGAGTATTTCTGGAACCAGAATGATGCAATGAGCTAACAATTGACCTCAAGTACCATTTTGAATTGTTTAATGGCAACTTCTAGGAAACAGTCGAAAATTATACTCAATATGGATATTTCCATAATCGATACGATGCATAGAAACCAAACATTGATCCTGGATACCATTTTGAATTTAAAGACGACCACTGTAAGTTTCTAGAAAACATCCAAAATAACTAAATGCCTCTCAATATAGGTATTTCCGGTGTCAGATTGATGCCGGAAAATCTGCTGAAAATGACCGAATACCACCCAATATGAATATATTCAGAATTAAGGCGATGTACAGAAGCCAAAAGTCGAAGATATTGTCATTTCGATAAAGCCAATAATTTCAAACGATTTGTTATTTGACTTTGGCTACTAGACCTTCCATTTGATACTGATTTTCGGTCCAGCCATCTCTGAGAAACATGACTGAGATTTAACAGTCTTCAGAACACGTTTCTTTTCATAACTTTTGAACCACAAGTTCAATCTTTATGAAATTCAAAAGTTAAGAGTATTTCAGATAGCCCGTTCATTTGTAACCGATTTGGTTAAAATCGAATGTGTAGTTTCTGAGATATTGATGTTTCATTATTTTTACATTTTGATAAATACCTTCCAAAACAAAAATTAGATTACAACAAAATTGAATAGGGTCTTATGGGACATCAGGACCTTTCATTTGCAATTAATTTCATGAAAATCGGTTCAGCCATCTCTAAGAAAAGTGAGTGAGAATAAAAATCTGCACATACACACACACACACATACAGAAAATGCTCAGCTTGTCGAGCTGAGTTGAGTGATATATGCCATTTGGCCTTTTGGAGCACTTTCGGTTTTGCAAGTGATTGCTATACCTTTCTAGGAGAAACGCAAAAAGACATTATTGGTATTCCGGATCAATTGCGACAACAAGAGATCCCTGACGGATCTAATTTAGATGAGTCCACTGGCTTCGGTGTTTATCATGAAAATTTAACCGCCTCCCACATACTCGATGCTCCTGCTTCCGTGTACGTCGCAGAACTAGCTGCTATTCAATACTCCCTTGGGCTCATCGAAACCCTACCCATTGACCACTACTTCATCTTCACAGACAGTCTCAGTGCCATTGTGGCTCTGCGATCGATGAAGACTGTGAAGCACACCCCGTATTTCCTGGGGAAAATACGGCGGTTTTTAAAAGCTTTAACAGATAAAAATTACCGGGCTTCCTTAGCGTGGGTCCCTTCTCATTGTTCCATTCCGGGCAATGAAAAAGCTGACGCTTTAGCTAAGGTGGGTGCTATTGATGGCGATATTTATGTAAGACCAATTGTTTATGAGAATTTTATAGCATTTTGCGTCAGAGAACACTCAACAGTTGGCAATCATCATGGGATTCAGATGAACTGGGACGGTGGCTACATTCCATTTTTCCTAAGGTATCGACGAAAGCATGGTGCAAGGGGTTGGATGTAGGTCGGGACTCCATTCGCGTGATGTCCAGACTTATGTCCAATCACTACACGTTAAACACGCATCTCTTTCGTATAGGGCTTGTAGACAGTAATCACTGCGTTTGTGGCGATGGCTATCATGACATCGAGCATGTAGTTTGGTCGTGTACCGAATACGTGGTGTTAGGTCCGAGCTTATAGATTCCCTTCGGGCCCGAGGAAAACAACCGAACGTACCCGTTAGAGACATTCTGGAAAGCGGTGATCTCCAGTACATGACACAGCTATAAGGGTTTATAAAAAATGCTGGCATTAAAATTTGAATTTTTTTATCTATTTGTTAGATTACAATTCCCATCACAAACTTAAAGAAAATGATACACCATGCTGGAGACATTAAAACGAAGACTCGGCAACTTTATGTTCAGGCAGACACCTCAGACCAAAACTGATCAAATAGAACATCACTGCTTAGCCATGTACAAATAAATAAATCCTCTAACTTAATATAGTTAGAATCAAATTTTTAACTCTCACCATAAATCCCCAATAGCTCGTAGTCGGCCGCGAGACATAAAAAATGTGCCTCCTTTTTTTCCCTGCTAATTTAAAATAAAAAAAAAATGTACTTGGCTCAGTTAAACAGAAATTGTATCGTGCCGTGTCAAATAAACTATTTTTAAACTAAAAACCTAAATTAATCCTTCTAGCGGTGAGACCCAGCCTTTCTCATTCGAACTTATTTTATTTTAAAATAGATTTACACCAACACTAAAAAAATACACATTAATACCTGAAGGCCAGAAATCAACTTCAGACGCCATTTTAAATCACTAGACAGTAGCTTTCCGGAAACCATTCTAAAAGGGACAAACATTACACAATGAGAGTTTTTCAGTACCCGGTATGATGTTCAGATGCCAGGAATCAACTCCATACTTCTTTTTGAAATCCGAATTTGCGACTTCCGGTTTCTGGAAAACATTCTTCAATTGCCAAATATAATCCAATGAAGGTATATCAACTCTTTAGATTTTAGAATATTGATTTTGTATTTGAAGGAATGATTGGAGCATAGTATTTTAAATTTGACGTAATATTTGTACTAAATAAATAGTTTTTCTATCATAATGACTCCTAATTTCGAACTTTGATCAGAGCAGCTAGTTTTAAACAGCCTTTGGGTTTTGATTCTTTGTAAGTTTGAGGAACAACCTGTTCGTTTGACACCTGTTTTCGTTAAATAAGTCGTGTAATCTTTGAGAGAATAAACTTTCAATATTTCTACAATTTAATACATAATGGTTAAAATAAAAGTCCGATTACACTGGTCAACACAAGTGTGGCCCTGAAGGTCAAACTGAGAAAAAATTCAAAAATATAACTTTTCCTGTGAATTTTTTTTTCCTAGTGCAACTATTGTGAGCTTTAGAGCAGCATTTTTACCGATTTTGTCAACCAGTATTATAATCCAATGAAATGGGTACCAGTAAAGCAACTAAGCCTTCAATTCAAAACTAAGATTGTTGAAATCAGTCAACTAAGATTGTTGTCTTTGGCAAAATGAGTGAATTAAAAAAAGTTTTCTGAACACGTTTCTTTTCATAACCTTCGAACTCCATGTTCAATAATCATAAAATTCGTTGTTTACGGATATTTAGTCCATTCATTTGATACCTATTTTGTTCAAATAGGTTGAGTAGTTTCTGAGATAATGGAGTTTCATAACTTTTACATTTTGATACCTAACAGACACAGTTACACTCCGATTATAATAAAATTCAATAGTGTCTCATCAGGCAACTAGTCCTTTCTATTGCAACTTATTTTGTGTAAATCGGTCCATCCATCTCTGAGAAAAGTGGGTGAGTTCAAGCAGTCTCAGAAACATAGGTCTTGGCATAGCTGGATTTCCCATTATAATACATAACGGACAAAGTTAAAGTCCAATTACAATAAAATTCAATAGGGTCTTATGGGGCAACGAGACCTTCCATATGACACTAATTTTGTGAAAATCGGTCCAGCCATCTCTGAGAAAAGTGAGTGAGTTTAAACAGTCTTTGAAACACCTTTCTTTGCATAACTTTTGAACAACATGTCCAACCATTATAAAATTATCCGATTACAATAAAATTCAATAGGGTCTTATGGGACTACTAGACCTTTCATTTGCAATCAATTCCATGGAAATCGGTCCAGCAATCTCTGAGAAAATCGAGTGAGATTGCCCAGATAACCAGAAATCGTATAAAAATGGCAATACAAAATCGTATAAACATCCAGTTTCAATTGAAATTGTATAAAGTTCATGTTATAACCAATTCAAGTTATCTTTCATCATATATGGGTCGTACAGTCCGTGATATATGACTGCATGTTGTTCCTCGTATAAATGCACACAAGAAAACAGGTTTCATCGCAGTAGAGTTGTCTACATTGCTAAACTTAATTGCAGTGCAAAATTGTAGGATTTCTAATTTATGTGATTCACGTTGATATTCATATTCCTTGAAAACTCCTATAACAGTTGTAAGAGGATTACATAATGAATTTTATACAATTTACTTTTTCGTGACAGTTATAATCGTCTATTATGAAACACGAAATCGTTGAATAGTAAAGAATGATACCATTTTTATGTCAAATTTAATTTAAATTAAAATGTCCCTTTCAGCAACACTGGTTTTTAAAATCTTGTACCTAAAAGATTTAAAGAATTGGGTATAAATCATGAACGTAGTTTTGTCTAAATGCAAAATCACCCAAAAAAATGGCACATATAATCGGGTTTCACATAAACATGGACAACGTCTTGAGAGATATTTAATGTTTGTTGATTGCAATTGCTTGAATCGCCTAACAGTTGAAAAGAAGGTCAATGCAGAACGCATGTTATTATTCCTTCGCATATGAGGCAATATTGAGTTACATATCGACATCAGAGTTTATAAATAGATTTGGGTCAACATTGAAGACAAGAAGTGACATTATATACGATTTACAGGGTCATACGATTGAGGCGTTCAACGGTACTAGATAGAATTCGTTGACACGCAGCATCGTAAAATGACTCTGAGGTTAGGGTATAAGAGCAGTGAGCGGAACGTTGGGGGTTCGAGGCTGAACACAGCCTTGTAAAATAAATGAAGAAAAATGCCGCATCCAACCTCAATTAATTAATTGACTAAATATACATACCAAAGAATGTACTAAGATAAATGGTACGCGTACTTCTCATTAAAAAAAAAATGAATGAAATTGCTGCTCAATTTTGTTTTTTTTTATTAGTTAGAAAATTTAGGTTGTATATAATGCAAAATTTATTCGCAGTACAGGTTACACACTGCTGCGTTTTAGTTTGTAAAGCATCGTAAAAGAATCATAATACGGGTGAAACGGAATTGTATGTATGCTTGAATTATGGCAATAGAAAATTGTACTAAGTATCAAACAGAGTTGTTCATACCTCAGATTTTATGCAAAAGGTAATTGTTATAGAATTGTAAAAAATGGAATGGAAAGTTGTATATCTTTGGTACTTATAAGCTCATATAGAACGTTTTATACAACTATATCAGATTGTATAAGGGTGATTATATCTCAACAACAACTGAAATATACGGACCAAATTGTTGACTGGGTGGGAGACCGTTACATACATACACACACACGCACACACACACATACACACACACACACATACAGAAAATGCTCAGCTCGTCGAACTAAGTCGATTGATAGACGAGATTTGACCCTTTGGAGCACTTTTATACCCTTGGTTTTTTCAGTGATTGCTATACCTTTCTAGGAGAAAGGCAAAACCTAAATTAATCCACCTAGCGGTCAGACCAAGCCTTTCTCATTCGTACTAATTATTTGTTAAAATAGATTTACACGTCACACTTCATTCAAGAAAAAAATACCCCTTGATAATATTTGCTGGATTGATTTATCACTCTAAAATAACCAATCATTGCACAATGGTCGGAAAATTGAAATTTTCGGCCAGAATTCATTTTTGTGCCAAATTGTTGGTTTTCCATTGCAGATGAAACTATGCCACTGGGTGCACAAGGTCTTTCAAATTTGATATAAATGCACATAGTTATTAGAAATAGAGAAAAAATGATAATGCCATTTTTGTTTGGTCGAATTTGTTGACTCCTTGGTCACCAAGGGGCGGAACAGTTTTCAGAAAAGTTGAAATTTTAGCAATTCTTGATGTATTATTTGAGCTATATCTCTAAAATTCGTTATGTAAAGTACTACAAGTAGCACTTTTCTGTAAAGAGGAATGATAGGGCTTTCATTTGAAGTAATCAGAATTCAGGCCGCCATCTTGAATTTGGCCACCATCTTGGATTATATCAGAAAAATGCAATTTTAACCGTGTTCGCAACTACCGATTTCCGATCTGAGAGCATTGGAAAGCTGAGAAAAAATGCTATAAGATGCAAGAAAAAAAAAATTTGGTGAGCATCAGTGTTAACCCATCAATTGAAGCTATTTTTCAAGCTGAGTTTCAAAATATTCATCGTACATCGCGCAATCAACGTAGTAACCTGTCTACTGAGACCAAGTGGATGCACATGTTATGTCCATATATTTCAATACGTCATAATCGATTGATGCTACAACTAGTACGCCACTACTGTTTTTAAAAGTTTAGTGAGAATAATGAGTACAACACTAGCATGTGTGATACTAACAAAGCGATAGGTTTTTCATTACTGAGCAGTTCCACAAAAAATGTCCCAGTTTTAATATTTAATTTAAATTGCCATTTTTAATTTGGCTGAAACTTTGCATAGACGTTTCAATAGGCAAAAATGTCATTTTATGCTATTGGTTTAATTTTTTGGAGCACGACTCATTTTTGTGAAGCTACTGAAATTGCTATTTTGGGAAGGTATTTATGATTACAAATATTTTTAGGGCCATAACGGTTTGTTTGATCGGTATGACGTCTTCGATAAAGTTGTAGATAATACTTTTGTCTTTCCGAAAAAAAATATACACTCTATAACTTTTTTTTTGTTGCATTGTTCCAGTAATTTTTTGTAGTTTTTATAAAAAAATAGATTTAAAAAAATGAGCTTTTTAGATAGATATCGGCTATATTATCGTCAGATTTTACCTAAGATCACCCGGGGGGGAAATGATGTCCTAGAGCGATAAATGTTTGCATGATGGTTTTTCATAATGCAGATTATGTCTTCATTGGCCCCCGGGCGATAATAGCTAAAACCTGACGATAAATTTACATTTTTCTCTTAACTTTTTTTTCAATAAAAAAAATTATTTTAAAGTGTATATTTTTTCGGAGAGACAAAAATATTAACTATAACTTTATAGAAGACGTCATGCCGATCAAACAAACCGTTTTGCCCCTGAAAATATTTGTTATCTTCAATACCTTCCCAAAATAGCATTTTTCGATAGCTTCTCAAAAATGAGTCGTGTTGCAAAATATTAAACCACTAGCACAGAATGGCATCTTTTGCCTATAGAAACGTCTATGCATAGTTTCAGCCAAATTAAAAATTGACAATTTAAATTAAATATTAAAACTGGGACATTTTTTGTTGAACTGCTCAGTATTAAAAAATCTATCCCTTTGTTAGTATCACACACGCTAGTGTTGTACTCATTATTCTCACTAAACTTAAAAAACAGTAGTGGCGTACTAGTCGTAGCATCAATCGATTATGATATATGGACATATATGGATATAACATGTGCATCCACTTGGTCTCAGTAGACAGGTTACTACGTTGATCGCGCGATGTACGATGAATATTTTGAAACTCAGCTTGGAAAATGATGGGTTAACACTGATGCTCACCAAATTTTTTTTTCTTGCATCTTATAGCATTTTTTCTCAGCTTTCCAATGCTGGTCTCAGATTGGAAATCGGTAGTTGCGAACACGGTCAAAATTGCATTTTTCTGATATAATCCAAGATGGTGGCCAAATTCAAGATGACGGCCTGAATTCTGATCACTTCAAATGAAAGCCCTATCATTCCTCTTTACAGAAGAGTGCTACTTGTAGTACTTTACACAACGAATTTTAGCGATATAGCTCAAATAATACATCAAGAATTGCTAAAATTTCAACTTTTCTGAAAATTGTTCCGCCTCTTGGTGACCAAGGAGTCAACAAATTCGATCAAACAAAAATGGCATTATTATTTTTTCTCTATTTCTAATAACTATGTGCATTTATATCAAATGTGAAAGACCTTGTGCACCCAGTGGCCTAGTTTCAGCGAGAATTGCTCATATAAGAAAAGTTTTGTATGAACAAGGGGTTGTCTATAAACCACGTAAACTGAGGCAAATGTCCTGTGTTTTCGAATAAACGTAAATAACTCGTTAGTGGAACGAGATAAACGATTACTGTTCTCAGCAAAAATGCACATAATAGTAAAACGCTTGTTATGGTTTTGAGAGTTAGTTCGCGATTTGTCTGCAGAGATGGCGCATGAATCTAACTTTTGATAGGAACATCCAAGAGATATGGTTTCTTCAGCAAAGTTGTAAAGCTATTCAATTCAAACAAAACTACTGGAGACAAAACGATTTAGCAAATCTCGATTATAGAGCCACCAAATGTTGATACAGTTCTCTATGGTCTTGTTTGTAAAAAAACTGTTTTAAAACGGTGCTGGATCAATTCAATGCAATCATTTATAACATTTTCTGTTCTAGGCTGTATGAACAAACTCACTAAATCGATCTTATTAACATCCTCGTAAGACATTGCTCGCTTCTTCGTAAAACACCCTCAGGGGGTACGCGAAAGAAAAATCAGTAATGGCGGACAAAGCAATTTTTCTCTAAAATACTTCATTTGTTTTTCAATCTTGCTCTTAAAACATGACTGTAGCGATCAAACAAACCATGGTTCAATTTGAAACCGAAACAAGACCACCACAACATGATCTACCACTACTGTTACTGCCGCGATAAAATTAAATTCCATAACCCGCGCGAGCAGCGCCAATAAACTCAAAACGTAAATAAACAGAAGATCAAATTTCAATCGAATGCTCCCGCAGGTAGCATGTAGTAGCCATGCACTCACAGGTAGAACGATTGGCAACAAAATAGTAATTACGTAGGGTCAGCGTTTTGAGGCAGGTGGCTCGCGCTGCCGTACTTTAAAGACTGTATTATACATTGATTTGTAAATATTGAATTGTAAGCGTAAATTTAGTATATAAGGAAATTTTGATTGAATAAAATCGAAGTTTATGGTTAGTCTGAATTTGGTCGTTTCACTGGACGGACCGAACCTTCCTATATTAATAAGTGATTACTCTTTGATTTCTCTTCAAGAAGCATAGACCTCCACTTTAGCGAGGACACTAGCTAGAAGACTTAATCAGGCCAGAGTGATCCTTACTGGTATACAGAAAATCCTTTAGAACGTAACCTATTTCCCCCTTCCAGACGCATAGGCCTTCGCTGTAGTAAGGCAACTAGCAGGAAACGGGAAAGGCCAGGTAGTCGTTGCTAACAGGAGTCTTGTCCGCCTTGATTATCGGTTCCGCTCGCGTATTTAACTGTCGTTCGGTGACAAAGCCTTGTTAACCCGTACCTTCGCCCGGGGAGGCCGCGTAACGCGAATAACATATGGTGGCTCCAGAGAGGAGCAAGTGAACTCAAACTCTATTAACTCGATCGTGCGCGGTATCGGTAGTGTGACGGACACTTGAAATAAAACCTAACATTTACAAAATGGTTAAGTTTGTGGATAACCCGAATGGGCACTGTCGGATGTGCATCGAATCCGACGAGAAAGGTGTACTTGTGGAATGCTGCGAGTGTGACCGTTGGTTCCACTTGGCATGTGTGGGACTGAAGGACCCGCCGAGAAGTGAGGACTACTGGACATGCCAAAAATGCTACGAGATTGCAGAAAATCAGCAAAAGATGGAAGAAAAACTTAAGAAATTGGAAGCCCAAGCCAAAGGCAAACGAACACCATCGTCGGAAAGAACGACAACAACCGAAGAAATATTGCGTATTCATCAGAAAACTATGGAGGCTCTCGTTAAGCAGCTCCAAGTTAAACCCGAACCAACTCCAGATATCAGTCTGGCCCAACCCAATCAAAACGAAGATTGGACAATCTACCTGAAAAGGCAAGCTCTGGCTGACTTGCCTAGGTTTGATGGCGCGCCAAAAGATTGGCCAAAATTTAAGAAAACATACGAAGAAACCACAAAAGCAGGAGCTTTTACTAATCTTGAAAACTTAAACCGGCTGCAGAAGGTTCTGCGTGGAAATGCCGCAAAAACTGTGAGTCAACTGCTGATCGACCCGGAGAATGTCAAGAAAATAATCGAAAGACTAGAAGAAACATACGGTCGACCAGAAGCGATTTATAACGAACTTCTCCACGAATTAATAAAAATTCGTAAGGAGAATAAAAGTGCATTATTAGAAATAGCAGATGCACTGGATAATCTCGTGAGTACAATAAATGTAATCAATTGTGCTCAATATCTGAACGACCCTCGTTTGGTCGATACTATAGTAAAGAAATTGCCCTATAATATTCAAATAAAGTGGGCTGAAGAATTGAGCAAAGAAAACATTCATTGTCCAGATTTAAAAATACTGAATGAATGGATAAAACCACTCGCCAAAATTCAGAGGATGGTTAACCCTTCGATCGAGAGCTCTGAAAGGAAGTCAAGAGTAAAGATTCACCAAGATAACCGGAAAAAGTTCTACAACAAATGTCCATTTTGCGAAAAGGACCACAAAGTCTATGAATGTGATACATTCAAAAAAATGAACACGGAAGCAAGGAGAAAAATTGTTACACAAAAACGACTTTGCTTTGGGTGTCTAGGAGCAAACCATCTAATGAAAGATTGCGAACGTGCTAGAACATGTGACATCGATAAATGCCAGGAAAAACATAGTAGATGGCTACATCCGAGAAATAAGAAAAACGTAGACAAGGCCAACAAAATGATGACGACGCCGAAAGAAGAAATCGTAGAAAAGCTTGTAACCACAGAAAACGCTTCATCTTCTAACTCTGGAACTACAAATCACCATCAAACATTCAGAAATAATATTTATTTCCAAATTATTCCCATAACACTTAGAAACAAGGGAAAGGAAGTAAATACGTTTGCTTTCTTAGACGCCGGCTCATCACTAACTTTGATCGAGGAACAAATTGCTGATAATCTCGGCCTAAAGGGACGCTCGAATCCTCTCAAACTCACCTGGACGCAAAACATCACCAAGCAATCGAACAGCAGGCAGGTACAAGTTACACTCGTCAGACCTTCAAAGAAACCATTTATCCTGAAGGGCGTAAGAACAATTGGCAACCTCCAGCTACCAATTCAATCTCTAGACATGGATGCTATGAAAAAACAATACGATCATCTGAAAGACTTACCCATTGAAAGCTATACGGTAGCACGACCATCAATACTAATTGGTCTCGACAACGCGCATCTACTAATGCCTATGGACAGAAGAATGTTAGACGAGAATTCTCCTATGGCTATGAGAACCAAACTAGGATGGTTTCTCTTTGGTAACCTCAAGTTGAATATCGCACAAGACTATGTCATGGCAATACAGGAAAACGACGAGATGCGAAACATGATGAAGCGGTATCTCAGCACAGAAGATTTTGGAGTCAAAACAGTCGAAAGTCTGCCAAAGGGTAAGGAGGACAAAAGAGTTGAAGAAATAATCAACGACACACTGAAATATCTAGGGAATATATATGAAATTGGAATGCTGTTCAGACAGGACGATGTCAAATTCCCTGACACTTACCAAAACGCCTTAAGACGATTAACTCTGTCAGAGAAAATGCTTGCGAAAAATGAGAAACTCAAGCAATGGGCCATACTTAACTTTAAAAAGTACGTTGCGAAAGGATATGCCAGAAAATTAACACCAGCAGAATTACTTACACCTACAAACAAAGTTTACTATCTACCACACTTTATCGTCATAAATCAAAACAAGAACAAACCAAGATTAGTGTTTGACGCCAAAGCAGAAGTTAAGGGTGTCTCATTAAACTCAACCCTTTTACCGGGGCCGGACGCCACAACATCGATCTTCGGAATATTACTACGTTTTAGAGAAGGAAACATAGCGATAAGCGGTGACATCCAGGAAATGTTTCATCAAGTAAGAATTCGTCCAGAGGATCAGCACGTACTACGCTTCTTATGGAGAGATTGTGATACATCAAAACCACCAGAAGTATACGTCATGATGGTCATGATATTTGGCGCCACCTGTTCACCGGCCTGCGCTCAAATAGTAAAAAATTTTAATGCGAGAAAATTCGAAAAAACTCATCCCGCCGCAGCAACCGCTATAGTAAAACAACACTACGTCGACGATTACCTAGACAGCTTCCACACCCAAGATGAAGCAGTTCAGACAGTCAACGATGTTATAACAATTCACGAAAAGGGAGGTTTCTTCATAAGAAACTTCATATCAAACAAACGCGAGTTACTTCACTCACTCCCCGAAAACCGGTTAATGGGTTCAAACAAGAAAGATATAACTGACAAAGAGTCTCACGTAGAAAGGGTCCTAGGGCTACACTGGAATACACAACACGATTATTTTAGTTACCAACTAAGGTTGGATAAACTAAATGCAGGAGCATTAAAAACATTAAACACACCGACAAAAAGAGAAGTACTATCATTCGTGATGAGTATCTATGACCCGCTCGGATTAATATCGCACAAAATTATAGAAGGAAAAATAATCCTCCAAGAATTACATAAGGAATCGTTGGAATGGGACGACACAATCACGTCACGCATTCTGCCCCGATGGCGAAATTGGATCAGTACGTTAAAACTGATGGGAAATCTAAAAATCCCAAGAAGTCTTCACATAAAAATCGGAGCACCTCTAGAACTTCACACTTTCGTAGATGCAAGTGAAAATGCGTTTGCCGCAGTAATTTACATAAAATGCGGAAATTCCGTTAGCCTTGTGGCAGCTAAATCGAGAGTAGCACCTATTAAAACACTTTCAATACCACGATTAGAGTTGCAAGCAGCTGTGCTAGGCTCCCGGCTAGCAGAAACAATAGTAAATGAAATACGTCCGACAATATCAAAAAAATATATTGGTCTGACTCGCAAACAGTCTTAGCATGGATTCGATCTGATCATCGTAAATATAAGCCTTTCGTGGCTCACCGCATAGGAGAAATTTTAGATACAACAACCGTACAACAGTGGCGTTGGGTCCCATCGCTGCAAAACCCAGCTGACGAAGCAACGAAGGAAGTGAAAAGAAAATCTATTTGGATAAATGGACCTGGATTCCTGCATCTTCAGGAAAACAACTGGCCTACGCAAAAACCAATTGAAGAAACCTCAGAAGAATCTAAGGATATATTAGCACTACATATAACAACAGAAATACAGCAATATGATTTCATACGAGAAAACCGCTACTCAAATTACTGGAAACTAGTTCAACACCTATGTATACTAAAGAAATTTGTCAATTGGATCGCAGAAAGGAAACATTTCATAAAAGCTATAAACAGAAATGATCGAGACATCGTCGAAAATACGCTTTACAAAAAGGCACAATGGGAAGCATTTCCTGTCGAAATGATGGACCTTATTAAAAATAAACAATTAACCAAGCAAGGTCCTTTATCAAGCCTGCGACCAGTGCTGGACGAGAATGGCGTCATGCGTAGCAGAGGACGGTTAGAAAACTTATCCGCATTGAAAAACTCGGCCAGACAGTTAATAATCCTTCCTCAAAAACACCACATTACCCATCTCCTTGTGAGATCATACCACGAAAAATACCACGGAGATGAAACAGTAATCGGGGCACTTCAAACCAAATATTGGATTCTATCAGTACGCGCCGTGCTGAAAAATGTTAAAACACACTGCCAACAATGCATCATCTGGAGAACGAAACCTAATCCACCACTGATGGCGGCGCTACCCGACTTTAGAGCAAAACCATATTTACATGCGTTCACACATACAGGTGTGGATTACTTCGGCCCATTCGAAGTAAGAGTCCATAGATCCATAGAAAAGCGCTGGGGAGTATTGTTCACCTGCTTGTCGAGCCGAGCAGCACACATTGAAATGGCCGAAAAATTAGATACCGACAGTTTCCTAACATGTTTCAAAAACTTTCAAAACAGAAGAGGAAAGGTGTCCCATATGTACAGCGATAACGGCACAAACTTTATAGGTGCCTGGAATGAAATAAAAGAGCTACAAGCATGGGCGAATAAGATAAACACCACGATGGAGAAAGGACAATCGGCAGCACTCGAAATACAATGGTCATTTAACCCACCCGCAGCACCACATTTCGGCGGTGCATGGGAACGTTTAATAAAAATCATAAAGACTTCCTTGAAAAATATGTTTAAGAGTTGTAAAAGGCCTACACCAGAACTACTAAGAGCCGGCTTCATCCAGGCAGAGTTTTTGCTAAATTCCAGACCGCTTACTCATATACCGCTCGAAACGTTCGACGATGAAGTTCTAACACCGTTTCACATGTTGATCGGACGAGCAGGAGAACATGTATCCCCAATTGCACCAACAGTAGATGGATTTAATAAAGAACAATGGAAGCTAGCGCAACACTACGGACAACTCTTTTGGGATCGTTGGAAAACAGAATACCTCCCAACATTAATAAAAAGAAACAAATGGACCGAGGAGATCATTCCACTTGAAGAAAACGATATCGTCATCATCACAGACGACAACGTACCAGCTGGAAGATGGTTGAAGGGGCGTATAATAAAAACATACCCCGATAAAGATGGACAAGTCAGAAAGGCTGACATACAAACGGAAAAGGGCATTATAAAAAGAGCAGCGACGAAAATAGCGGTTCTCGACGTTACACAGAAGGAGAAACCAGAAGACGCTCAACATCTCACATCAAAGAACATGCCGGAGGAACACGTCATGATCATACACAACGACGTTAGCATCAAGGACAACGTAATCAACAACAACAAAAGCAACGACTCCAATCCAAACAACGACAAGGTCATCAATACGAAACGTAAACTAGAGGACGAAAATTTCTCTAACTGGGGAAAAAGAAATAAACTGGATATTGACAAAATTGAGGAACTAAGAGACCAACATCTAAAGAAACATCCACCCCGAACTACACCAAAACGAAGTAAGCGGATCAAACCATGCAGTTGGGTTAAGGCACTTCTACTCAGCACCACGTTGTTATCAATCATATCTCCAGCAACACCCCTAAGAATTCAACCGATCAACAAGGACGGTCTCATATTTCACCATGAAGGAACGTGTATTGTACAAAGGGGACTATGGACCTCAGAAATAGAAACAAACATTAAACCTCTAGAAGATATGAGACACATTAAAGCCATGCAAACAAATTTAGGAAATGCATTAAGTAAAATATCAAGAATAATTAAAGACGACATCATTATCGAATCAGCAATAGCAGTAGAGCAACAATTTGTAGTTGCCATCGAAGAAATACAAACAATGTTTCAAGAAAAAATGAAAAGAATGAAACGCAGCAAAGGCATGTTTGGGTTTTTGAAAGATTTAGTATTCGGAGGTGACGATTTAGAAGACCAACTACAAATAATACGTCATGAAGATAATCTAAAGTTACATCAGTTATCTAATCTCATTAATACATTAGACGAAAAAACAAACACTTTGAAAACACAACTCAGCAAAAAAATTCTTAGTATTCAGGGAGAGTTAGATCATTTAACAAACCAATATAATTCAAAAAGAGCTGATATTGCAGTAAAAAAGTTATTGGAAACCATAGTGCTCGTTCGACAAATTACCAAAAGCACTTTAAATAAGTATAAATTAGTTCAACGAAATCCTATTCCAGAAACAGAGAGGCTACAAATACTTGTCAAAATAGAAGAGAAAATCCCACATGATTGTATGGTTCCAAAAGAACAATTTGCAAGCCATTATGAAATCACCTTGAAAAAAGATGCACTTCACATAATGATGAAAACAATTATTATAAATAGAGAGAAATTCGAACTATTCAGAATTATTCCAATCCCTATAGTTTACAACAGATCCATCATAACGATAAATAATTCATTTATAGCAATCAATCACCAAGAACAATACTTTTATATTTCTAAAGATGTAACTAAACTTAATGAAAGTTATTATATGACTCATCAAAATACTTTCCTTACGGAACCAGATTGCATTGTAGCTGCCATGCTGCATAAACTACCACGAGAAATGTGTAAAATTAAACAACTTGAAATCGATTACTTTGAAATTATAACATTGTCTGATCCTAATGTAGTATTATATTATGCCCAGAATCCACGAGAAATAATTATACATTGTGGTCAAACAACCACAACACCACCACATTACGCAGCAATAATTTATATGGAACCCGAATGCGAAATTCGTTCAAAAAACAGTGTAACATACTCAAGCAATACTAGAGAATCAAAAAGTAGGAAGATTTTTTTCAAAGTTAAAAATGAAATTCCGCACGAAATAGATGAAAAACAAACAGCCGCATATACAGACATAACCGAAGACATTACAGCCACATCAAGCGGCAAAATCCAACCGATAAGCAATCATCATTTGCTAACTTTAATTATCATTGTTCTAACAACAATTCTTTTAGCTATAATTGTTACTGTTCTATATTATATATTGCAACAACCGAAAACCAGGAGACAACAAATTAACTTATCGCAATATCCACTACCTCAACCCAGAAAAAATAAACCATGGCCAAAACCAATTATAAGAATAAATGAAGATGCATTATAATATTTATCACGACAGATGATAAGGTGGCGTAACTTTTCAGTTACGGGGGCCGGAATGTTACTGCCGCGATAAAATTAAATTCCATAACCCGCGCGAGCAGCGCCAATAAACTCAAAACGTAAATAAACAGAAGATCAAATTTCAATCGAATGCTCCCGCAGGTAGCATGTAGTAGCCATGCACTCACAGGTAGAACGATTGGCAACAAAATAGTAATTACGTAGGGTCAGCGTTTTGAGGCAGGTGGCTCGCGCTGCCGTACTTTAAAGACTGTATTATACATTGATTTGTAAATATTGAATTGTAAGCGTAAATTTAGTATATAAGGAAATTTTGATTGAATAAAATCGAAGTTTATGGTTAGTCTGAATTTGGTCGTTTCACTGGACGGACCGAACCTTCCTATATTAATAAGTGATTACTCTTTGATTTCTCTTCAAGAAGCATAGACCTCCACTTTAGCGAGGACACTAGCTAGAAGACTTAATCAGGCCAGGGTGATCCTTACTGGTATACAGAAAATCCTTTAGAACGTAACCTATTTCCCCCTTCCAGACGCATAGGCCCTCGCTGTAGTAAGGCAACTAGCAGGAAACGGGAAAGGCCAGGTAGTCGTTGCTAACAGGAGTCTTGTCCGCCTTGATTATCGGTTCCGCTCGCGTATTTAACTGTCGTTCGGTGACAAAGCCTTGTTAACCCGTACCTTCGCCCGGGGAGGCCGCGTAACGCGAATAACAACTACTCTCTCCCCACTCTGCGAAAACATTCCAAGCCAGGGAGTACAATCGATATGAAAAATATCGCCAAGGAATACGCGAACAAAAAAAGGTTGAGAACCGCTGTTTTACTAAAATGGCCGCCATTTTGTCAATTTTTTTAAATTTCAAAAACGGCTATGTAACAAGTTAGATAATCCATTCTTACATGCTAAAAAAACAACCAAATCGGTTCAGTACATGCTGAGAAAAACTTACCACCGATTAAGTGAGGGCATTCGCGTTCCCAGCTGCCAACAATGTAATACACTATATGTGCAACCACAACATGCAAAATAAATCTTCAAACAAACTTTAATCAATAGCCGAACACCTTTCTTTACTCTAAACATTGAAAAAAAATTTTTTTTTTTCGACCTTCCAGAGTAAAGCCAAATGTTAAACGGTTACAATACCTAAAAGATTTCTCTCGTCACTTCACTAAGATTCAACCAAAAATAAAATCGTTCCTAGTGACCGTTGTGTTCTGGAATCAAAAAAGTAATTGATTTTGAAAATTTCTGCATATTTTTATCACACTACAAAATTGAAAATCTTATGAAAATTAGGAAAAATGCCAAAAAGTGAAAAATAAATCAGGACGTCAAAAAAGGGTCTCAAAATCAGGACATGTCCTGTCAAATCAGGACGGATGGTATCCCTGAATATTAACCTTTTTTTTCTCAAACAAAATGAAAAAAATATTTTTTTTACTTAAGTGTGTACAACTGAATAATCATACTAATTTTTAGTTTTTCAAGTATGTTTTTGAACCTAATTGCTATGATATACGTTGATAAGTCTCCATAAAACTCCAAAAAATTACAATAAAAATAAAAATTTTAAATCATCTTTTTCTACAAAAACGCAAATTTTACTCAAACTTTTAACATATGTTTTAAACAACGTATATACTAATAAACCAATTAATCAAATAAATTCACGTTTTTAGTGTGTTTTGATCATTAATCACCCAAAAATTCAAAAATTGCAAAAAAATGGAAAATTTCTCATCATCTAATTCTACCAAAACGCAAATTTTTCGCAAACTTTCAACACATGTTCTTGAAGAGCTCTCAGACACACTATCAGGTGCTGTGCCTACACGTGCTTATATTTAAAGTTTTAATGGTCAAAATTGAGAAAATTACGCATATTTTCAATGTGGCCTGCGACTGACTCATAGGGTTGAAATCCATTACCCATCCTGTTTTGGGACACTAATTTAATATGCTTTCAATCATATGTCAATATATCACGATAACTTTAGTAAGTTTATATATATTCCAAAATTTTCAGAAAAACTATTTTTCTCCGTTTCTGGAAAAGGTAACTTTAAAGGGATTTTTCAACATGAACCGTGTTTTTTATCAAGGTTTCATTCAAAAATTATGAAAATTTAGATAAAATACTACAAAATCATGTGTTCAAAACATCCTGAATATGAAATTCGCATTTTGGTAATTTTGGCCACTCTTTTATATAGGGACCGTCTTATGTGGCATTGGTAGCAGTGAACCATACCGAACATTCAAAACATAATCTTCAAACATATATGAACATGCATTAACACATGCGAATAACAAGAAATAAATATGTTTCAAGTATATGACGAGAATTTTTTTTTTTGATCTTGGTACAATCGAAACGTCACTGTACTCATATATAGGTTGGACTCGATTATATGTAGACTCGATATATCATTCGTTAAAATATAATTTTTGATTCGATTGTTTATAGTAAGATTATTTTTCTATATCGAATATGACTTGCTTTTCACTTTTTTCGAACCACGTGTACAATCATAAGAATTTTTCAGTTAACCCTTGACTAACCCGTTCATCTGAAATCAGTATTGTTCAAATCGGTTGTGTAGTTTCTTAGATAATGAAGTTTCGTGATTTTCACATTTTCATTCATTACAGACAAAGTTAAATTCCGAGAACAGAAAAATTTAATAGGGTGTTATGAGGAAGTTAGACCTTTTATTTGACACTAATTTTGTGGAAATCGGTTCAACATTCTCTGAGAAGAGTGAGTGAATTTGAGTAGTCTTCGGAATATTTTTTTCTTTTCATAGCTGGATTTCACATTTTTAAACTCAACAGGCAAAGTAATAGCCCGATTGCAAAAAAAAATCAATAGGGTATCATGGGGCAACTGGATCCTCCATATGACACTGATTTTATGAAAATCGGTCCAGCCATCTCTGAGAAACATGAGTGAGATTCAATAGTATCCAACACGCTTCTGTCCATAGCTTTTGAACTACAAGTCCAATCTATATAAAATTCATAATTTAAGGGTTTTTTAGGTAGTCCGTTTATTTAAAACAAATTTTGTTAAAATCGGTTGTGTAGTTTCTGAAATAATGAAGTTTTATAATGTTTACCTTTTGATACATAACAGATAAGATTATATCAAAATTCAATAGAGTCTTATGAGGCAACTAAAACTTTCATTTGCATTATTAGTTTCATGAAAATCGGTCTAGACATCGCTGAGCAAATCGAGTGAGATTGGGAGAGCGTTACATTCATACATACACACACACACCTACACACACACACACACACACACACACACACACCCATACAGAAAATGCTCAGCTCATCGAACTAAGTCGATTGATATACGACACTCGACACTAGGTAGCACTTTTATACCTTTAGTTTTTGCAGTGATTGCTATACCTTTCTAGGAGAAAGGCAAAAATCAATAGAGTCTTATGGCGCAACTAGACCTTCCATATGATACTGATTTTATGAAATATGGTTCAGCCATCTCTGAGAAATATGAGTCAGATCAAAAAGTCTCCAGAACACATTTCTTTCCATAACTTTTAAACCACATGTCTAATCTCTTTGAAATTCGAATGCTAAGGGGTTTTTTAGGTAGCCCGTTAATTCAGAACCAATTTTGTTAAATCGGTTGTGTAGTTCCTGAGATAATGAACTTTCGTTATTTCCACATTTTGATATATAACAAATAAACAAAAAATCCAATTACAATATAATTTAATAGGGTTTTATGGGGCAACTAGACCTTTCATTTGAAAATAATTTTTTGAAAATCGGTCCAGTCATCTCTGAGAAAATCGAGCGAGGTTGAAAATTTGCACATACACACATACACACACACAAAGAAAATGCTCAGCTCATGAAGTTGAGTTGCGTGATATATGCCATTCGACCGTTTCGAGCACTTTTATACCTTCGGTTTTACCAGAGATAGTTATACCTTCCCTGAAGAAAGGCAAGAATTAGTGAATGATATAAGCTCATCGGGAAACGTTGGTATTTATAACTTCTGGACCACATGTTTATTCATTGTAAAAATCATCGATGGTTTTGAAGACAGCATGTTCATTTGATACCTGTTTTGTTCCAATCGGTTGTGTAGTTTCTGAGATGATAAAGTTTCGTGATTTTCACATTTCGTTACATGAATGACAACATTACAGTCCGATTATAATATAATTTAGTAGAGTATTATGAGACAACTAGATGTTTCATTTGCAACTTATTACGTAAAAATCGGTCAAGCCATCTCTGTGAAAAAAGGGTGATCTCGAGCAGTCTCAGGATAATGTTTCTTTTCACATTATTATATATAACGAAGAAAGTTAAAGTCCAATTACAATAAAATTCAATCGGGTCTTATGGGGCAACTAGACCTTCCATATAAAACTAATTTTGTGAAAATCGGTCTTGCCATCTCTGAGGAAAGTGAGTGAGATTAAACGGTCTTCGAAACACGTTTCTTTGCATAACTTTTGAACTACATGTCCAAACGCTAAAAAATTAATTTACAAATGGTTTAAAAAACAAGCCCGCTCTGTTGATACCAATTTTGTTCAAATCGGTTGTGTAGTTACTGAGATATTAGTTGTGTAGTTACTTGAGATATTAATTATAGTTTCGTGATTTTCACATTTTGATACATAACCTCGAAACTAAAAATCCGATTACGATAAAATTTAATAGGGTTCTATGGGGCAACTGGACCTTTCATTTGCAATTAGTTTCATGGGAATCGGTTCAGCCATCTCTGAGAAAATCGAGTGAGATTGGGAGACCGTTACATACATACACACACATACAGAAAATGCTCAGCTCGTCGAACTAAGTCGATTGATATACGAGATTCGTTCCGCTGAAGCACTTTTATACCTTTGGTTTTCCCAGTGAGGTCCCAGTGCTATACCTTTCTAGGAGAAAGGCAAAAAAACATAACAACCCCCCCTTTTTCATGGTAAAAATGGCAAAAACGATGTTTTATATTGTTTTGGACAATGATATTTAATGTAAAATTGTTATTTTTACAATGAAAAACATAGTTAAATTATAGTATAACTATGTACAATTACAGCAACTTCAAGGTTTTTTTTAATGTTATTTTTTTCGGGATATTTCCATCAACCAAATAAGTCTAAAGCAAATTGAAAATTTAGACTTAGACGAAACCAGTTTTTGTGTAATTATAGAGAGGTTGAAAATCCGATTTTCAAGAGACAGTTTCTATTTCAATCGGAAATTGAAACAAAAATTCATATTGGCCGACCCAGCACCTTACGAATTTCCAATGGTCGTGGCGATGCAGTCTATTCCGGAATTTCATTGAGAACATGAGCAACTTCGGCCGTTCCTAATATTAATACTTCGCAGCAAAAATACCAGAAAAAGAAGATCAGACACCACTCTTGAATGTGGTATATACTAAACTAAGAGGAGAAGCACTTGCGCGACTCACAAAGATAGAAGACGACAACTGGGAGTAAGTGAAAGGGAATCTAGAAAATGCTTTCAACAGAGAATCGACGATAGGTGCTCTAATCAAACAAATTGAAACCTTGGTTCAGGCAGATAACGAAAGTTTAGAGGTATAGAGAAGTAGAGCTGCAAAACTTTACTACCAAACAACCCAATTGAAAAACCATGATAGCGATGACGAATGTTTTGTAGGAGCGTCATGAGGAAGACACTTTTTAGCAGGTCTGAACAGTCGAGCACTAGCTTTTGCAGGAAAAACACAGACGGAAAAGTCATTCCTAGATTTATAAGAGTGGCTTCAAAAGGAATATCACAATGAAGAAGAGTTGAAAGATTTTCACAGCAGACTCCATCCCACGAGAATGGGAGCAACACACGACAAACTTCCAATGATAGTTGTTCTAGAGCAAACAATAATCAGCAGCAAAACTACAACAATAAGTTCAAAGGAAACAACAATTACCAGCAGAACTACAACAATAACGTCTGTGGAACTAACAATAATTACTCTAGAGGAAACAATAATCAGCAGTATAACTAAGGGGTGATTTTTTGCTAATTGGTTTTTCGTGTATTCAGATTTGACAGTTCACGCGAAATTTCTGACAGCTGACAAAGTCTAATGTACTTAGTTTGGTTTGCCATTTCACAATGAACAGACTTACGCCTGAACCTGAATAATCGAATTTTTGGGCCTTCTTTACCGAAAAATTGTGTTCAGTGACGAAGCTCATTTATGGTTAAATGGGTATGTTAATAAGCAAAATTGCCGCATTTGGATCAAAGAGCAACCAGAGGCAATACAAGAATTGACAATGCACCCAGAAAAATGCACGATTTGGTGCGGTTTACACGCTGGAGGCATAATTGGTCCGTACTTCTTCAAATATGATCAAAATCGCAACGTTACGGTCAATGGCGCTCGCTATCGCGCAATGATTTCCGTTTTTTTTTTGCCGGAAACGGAAGAGCTGGGTCTTGTTGACATGTGGTTTCAGCAAGACGGAGCAACGTGCCACACATCGTGCGAATCAATGGACATATTGCGGAATGAGTTCGGTAAGCAATTCATCTAACGAAATGGACCGATGGCCGCCTAGATCATGCAATTGAACACTGCTAGAATATTTTTTGTGGGGATACGTTAAGTCTCTCGTCTATGCGGATAAGCCAACAACAATTCCAGTCTTGGAAGACAACATTACAGGCGTTGTTCGCGAGATACCAGCCGAAATGCTCGAAAAAGTGACCCAAAATTGGCTTTTTCGTATGGACCATTTAAAACGCAGCCGTGGTCAACAATTGAATGAAATTATCTTTAAAAAGAAAATGGCATGAACCAATTTATCGGCTCAAATAAAGATTTCATACAGATTTGTTATTTTTATGCGTTTTTTTAAATAAAAACCAACTTCTTTATAAATCACCCATTACAATAATAACTTTCGTGGAATAGTCATTCTAGAGGAAGCAACAATAATTCATGAAATTCTAGAAACTCAAATCAGCAAAATTTCAGAGGAGCCGGATTTCAAAATAGTTATACGAATAATCAGTACCAGTCTAATGGCTCTTATAATTGACGCAATTTCAATCAACCTTCACAATCTCATAACTATCAAACGTTTAATCAAAATAGAGTATATACTGAAAAGAGAGGCGGCAATTATTATCCAAACAATAATTACGATAGAAAGCAAAATCTATTTCCTAGAGAGGACATGACCGAGAGAGGATACAATGAAGGAAGAAACTACAACCAACAAAAAAACTGAATTCAAGCATGACGGAAAATGATCAAAGCGCATTATGCCGAAATACTACAAACTTATGGAAAAAATTTAACACTTACATCCCAGCTCATGAGAAATTAAGTATCGAATTCATTGCTGTTCAACAAAGAAGAAAACGCTTCAAAGGATTCAGTATAAAATTCTGAAAATGATTTTGAAGCGTCCTCCTTGGTTTGCTACACTCGAATTACATAGACTTACTGGTGTTGAACCATTAGAAGCTATGTCAAATAAAATTATTAACAATTTTCGAAAAAAATCGTTGCAATCTCCAATTGCTACGATAAGCTCTCTTTATAGCCAATAAGTTAGCAAATAACTAAGTTAGTTGTAAGTTTACTTCCCCTTTTCTGACAAGTAGGTTTAAATCCCTACGAACGATAAGTCCTAATTGCGAAAGCAAACAAATCCTAGCAATTAAAATTACAAATTTCTAACAGTGTTGAGAAGTCACCATTTGTGATTGGACACACATACTCATTATTTACTAATATTTATCATAAATACTTAAGCTACCAACAAAACCACCCCTTTAAAAAAAAAGTATCGAATTCACGGGGAATAA